>NW_027468564.1:5300000-5447500 GCF_046254945.1 Alosa pseudoharengus | reverse complement strand
AGACTGCAATATTACTATTTGTCAGTGTTTCACGGACCACCTAGCAAAAAAAAAAAAACAGTAGACCTACTTCAACAGTATATTACACGATAGGCCTTCTCACTGAACCACCTTGCTTATTGTCTTTGCACCTTGCTTATGGTGTCAGAGGATTCATATGATTTAAACTGGCATAGGTTACATCAGTGTTGCAGAACTGTTTGGATTTACATACAAGTTGGTTCAATATTGCAAACAACTCATCTATTATATTTTACCACATCTACTTGTGGAACACTGGAGATAGCTTGCGGACCACACTTTGAGTACCACTGCTGTATGTAAATATAATAAAGTTATTTATTGAAAATTGACCTGTTTTGTATATTTGTTTTAGGAGTTTCATCAGTTTTTGTCCCTTTTAAGCTAAAGGTTTATCTTACCTTTCATATCTTCTGTCTCACAGAGGGCCATAGTCGTCATAGTCGAATGTTTAGTGCATTTTGAAGGGAGTATATTATGCTAAGGCAGACTGGTTCTAATCCTGGGTACAGGGTCATACAGACAACAGGGGTCAGGTGTTGCCCATTTTTCTAACCACATGAGCAATCCCCTTACGAAAAAGTAGTATAGGAATCTTATAGTATTTGGGACAAAATATTATAGTAATCTTATAGGAATAATTATTATAGGAATAACTGGGACATACTGTAGAAGTACTACTAATAACTATAATATCCTGTAACCGCTATAGTTTTTCTATAGTAGTTTTATAGTACCTATAGTATGTCCAAATACTATAGTATTCCTATAAGATTACTGTAATATTTAGTCCCAAAATACTATAGTATAAGATTCCTATAGTAGGCTACTTTTTCTGTCATACGTGACAGAAAACAACTTGAGTAGGCTAACCTCTGCCAATGTCAGGCTATCAAAGCCATTCTCATTAAGAAGTCTTCAGCACACATTCTCTGCTTCTGTAGGCATTCTTGTACAATTCCAGCAAAATATAGCTAGGTAGGTGTGTTTTCATATAAATATATTGGGCTATGACCAAGTGGTCTTTCAATGATAGTATCATGGAATTCAAACCATAACTATCTATTCCGATAGCATTAGCAGGCTAGGTCAGAAAGCCTGGTGTAGCTTCCTGTAATATAGGCTAGCCTAAGCCTAGCTTGTACCAGAGAATGTAGACGGGCTCTGCTTGTACCCTTTTCATGCATGCTAACGTGGCTGAATTGCATTTAGGGTGCTTACCTGTGTTGTGAAGTAAAATATCTACTAGGAAGATTGCAAAGACTTTTGACTGTGTAAAGAAATAGGTCTTTATTTTAAAACGTTTCCAACTGTTTATTACTTGAAAGCAAGATGACGATTGTCACAAACGTTTACCTCTTTTAGTAGAGATTTTAAGCTGACAGGCAATTGTTACCATTCTATTAAACCATCGTTCACCAACAAACGATCAGGAAGCGGTTCTTCTTCCTACTCGGATACTAGGATCAAACCATAGACAGTAAAAGAAATGGACGAACAGACTCCGTCGTTTTCAATGGGAGGGCACTGAGTCAAATAGAACGATTTTTCAGTTGGTCCCCCCAGTACTGCGCAGACTCACACTTAACTTCGTGACGTTAGCCATCGAACTGAATCTTGTAACTCATATGATAGATACACAGAAATTCTTCTTACACTTCCTTCGCCTTCAAAGTCATCAAAGTTAAACATTTATTTATGTATTATTATTAATATCATCCTCACCAAGTCGAGTTAATGTTGAAGCTACCATAGCCTACATGATCATCTTCAAAAACAGTCATGCTAAAACAAAAGAAAGTTTTAGCCTTGAAGCTAATCTTTTTTCCACTTTTCCGACCTACGGTCAATCCATCGAAAACCTCTGAAATGATTAGTGCCCTTTTTTTTAAAAATTAGGTTTACTTTTTTATTTTTATTAGGTTCCCTCTGTGTAATGCTTTACCTTAACATACGGTCGTGTATGCTAGGTTTTGCTTATGAGTTACCGTCATAGGCAAGGTGGACTGAGCTTCTTATCCAAACAATACGGTTATCTCCCTACGGCGCGAAAGAGAGATTACGTCAAAGCTAGCTTCCCTCCAACCGAACAAGCTAACCGTTCTTCTTACGGGTAACCAACGTTACGGACGAGCTAGTGGAGTCTGTTTAGCCTTTGTAGTGTTTATGTGGATTACACAGAAGCTACAATATCGGCACATGATATATGTTATATGAAGTTATGGTATTTCAAAAAAATCTTACAATGAATGGACTTCTATGGGAGTTAGCAGAGAGGTGGTCCCTCCAGCCTACGTCGATTCTTCTACTTCCGGGAATTCGCCTGCCCCCTTGGATCAAACACATGAAGTTGTATCTCCAAAGACATTTTGTGCAACAGTTTTGACTCGAGTTTTAGCCAGGTTTTAGCACTGTAAAGTTGAATATGGAGCATAGCACAGGCAGAATCGGATGAGGACGCACTGGAGGAAGCGTCACAGTACTGTTAGCCAATCAGAGGTGAATTCATTAGCATGTCATTAATATTCATGACTAGAGGCGAAATCCAGTCGTTCCTCCCCGCCCACCTTCCCCACCAAACTAGAACAGCATGAAACAGACGCAGCACAGCATTTTTTTCACCAAAACCGGCTCACAGGGCATTCATCAATACTACAGACCACTGCAAAATTAATGAAAAAACGATGAGATGAGACCTTTAATGAGATAGGACAGTGGAGAATGACAGGAAGCGAGTGGGAGCAGGGCCGTGGGAAGTGAGTTTTGGTTGGGGGTGCTTTAGTGGGGGGGGGGGGGGGGTTTGTTTGCCACGCTCAGAGTTATAGTGCTGGCCTGATGAGTCGCCTATTTACACCGTTTCAACGGCACATGAACGGTTAGACCGAGAATTCTCGTCATGAAATTAAAATTCCACTGGAGCTCCAAGCAGTTATGTACACGCAGCCTTACAACACTGTTTACAGCTCTTCGAGTAACGATAAAGTGTCATTTTCGGTACATAGTTAATTTAGATACACCTATGGTGTGGGTGGTAGCGTTTCTTTAGGAGTCCGCCGTCTTGGTTTGTATAGAAATGGATATTAAGTGACACATACACTCAAGACGGCGGGAATACGGGACCGACGGTAATAGGGGGAGTTCCAAAAGTAACGCAAACAAAGTAACCGTCTGCTAGCTGACGCTACACTAGTAAGGTAACAAAGTTGCTGTAGCCTTGCACCGAAATCGACGGTGAACACGTGAAATATAAAACTGTTGAACACCAACATTAATAAAACGTAATAATTATTGACGCTTCTGACATGGGTGTCAAAACAGGCTAAAGACCCTATCGCATAGCATATTAGACAGAACACATTGACTCAAAACATATGCATAACATAGGCCTACACAACGCAATATTCATAGGCTAGCCTACATTGATCCACATATCACAAATATAGCCAACAACAAATGCTAACATCATAAACACACAGTGTAGCTTTTAACCTACACTTTCAAAAAGAAGAGAAAGAACGCTCTGAGGAGGCCACTGAAACAGGCACGCAAAGACACAGATGATTAAGTTCATCTACCTCGCTGAAGAGAGCTCGTTTGTGGATGGAGCTTACGCAATATCCATGCCACCTTTTACCGTGGTGCACCGAGACTCCCCGATAACACTATGCATCATTTTAAGTTGAAGATTGAGGCGGCCCGTGTTCAGCTCCTTGGGAAACTCACGGTAATATTCAGCTACTTAATATGGCATATTGTCGTACCATAGCGTCATAGGATATCTCCTTCAGGTTTGTTTTGTTAATTTGTGTAGTTTTTGTTTAGATCTCCCAGGTCTAATGTAACATTTTTAGTGCATAATAGACAGGGGGACGGAGAGCTTCTTTTTTTCTGATCGTGAGTGGTATGACACATAAATAGGCGTGCTTTCCTGAAGGGGGTGCTGCCGCACCCCCAGCACCCCCACTTCCCACGGCTATGAGTGGGAGAGAGAGTCGTGGTGGGAGCTGGAAAGGATCACGGGGCGGGAATCGAACCCGGATCGCCAGCGTACGGTGCAGGTGCCCCAGCCAGTCGCGCCACGGCTGGGGCCAGCAAAAACACTGTTTTGTGTGTCTATACACTCAGAAGCCAAAAACCTCTCCTTGGTCACTGTTTCAAGGCAATGTGAGTGTTTCCTTTGTAGATGGACACTTAAGGGTTTTTTTTGTGCTAATTTTAAATCACAGTGTGGACATGTCCCTATCTCTGTGGGCCTGCCTTGTATGATGGGATCAAACTTCAGTGGGTGCTGTGTTGGGGCAACAGACTGCTCATGAGGCACAGGTGGGTGCTGTGTTGGGGCAACAGACTGCTCATGAGGCACAGGTGGGTGCTGTGTTGGGGCAACAGACTGCTCATGAGGCACAGGTGGGTGCTGTGTTGGGGTGTTGCGGTAGGCTAGTGCAGAACTCAAGGTTAGGAGCTGCACTGAGACACTACAGCACATCATTCCTGGTTCACATCCCATACCCCAGTAGCCTGGAAAATCCAGACCCTGATAATCTAGAAAGATTAAGGGTCTGGCAAAGAACAATGTAATGGCCCAACTCGAGGGGCGGCAACAACCATGCATTTAAAAATCTCACTGCACGCAATTGGATAACACTAGACCATGTTTACTCTGAATGATTTCGGACTTCGACGCAATCGGATAACACTACGGCCAAGGTGTACTGTCCTCCAACGTTGCTGCGCTGTCTTTATCAGTTTAGCTGGTTCCCTGGAATGTTGGGGTAAAAGTAACGTGCATCATTGCTCTTTGCCAGAGTGTCCCGCAGAGACAATTCCATTGTGCTCTTGCGAGAACTCTGGATTTCCAGGGCGTGGTCTCTTGAGTCCTACAGGGAACTGAAGGATCTTACCATCCACCTTCCTGAACGTACAATCTCTCGCTTGTGCTGACTGGCACTGGTGCCAGGCTTGCGCTGATCTGGAGGTAAGCCTTCTCTCCCCTGGGATACAGTATATACACACACACACAGCCTTAGCATCTTACATGCATACCCCCACGTTAAATCACACGCATAAAGTTAGGGTCTCCGGATGCTAGGACGGTTTGATAGCCCCTAGACTAGTGTAGCCCATAGTTAAACCCTTACCTGTGTACCTAGCGTCTACGAGACCGTAACATGGGGCAACAGACTGCTCTTGAGGCAGAGGTGACTATGAATATCTAGGTGCATGATAAATTGTGCTGTTGAGTATGGTGTCAGTGCAGTAACAACAATGGTAGTGTGTGGCATGACGGCAAAGAAGTCCACATTTTATGATGGTGAACTCTGAAAGAGAGGAATAACAGAAAAACTAACACAATATATTATACAATTAAATTAGTTAAATACACTGGGATAAAGAATCGGGGCCAAAAGATGTGACATCAAATTAAACACTGTATTCAACATACAAAGAAACAAGATGGTGGGCCTACCTTTGTGCTTGATTGACGCATGACCCTTAAAGTGGTTGCTGACCATATACTTTGCTGCCTTATATGGGCAAAAAGGGCACTGATGTAGTTCACTGGTCAGATTTTTCATTTCGGGACTCAACCTCCAATAACGCAGTAATGTTGGGGGCAGCCGTGGCCTACTGGTTAGCGCTTTGGACTTGTAACCGGAGGGTTGCCGGTTCGAACCCCAACCAGTAGGCACGGCTGAAGTGCCCTTGAGCAAGGCACCTAACCCCTCACTGCTCCCGGAGCGCCGCTGTTGTTGAAGGCAGCTCACTGCGCTGGGATTAGTGTTTGCTTCACCTCACTGTGTGTTCACTAATTCACGGATTGGGATAAATGCAGAGACCAAATTTCCCTCACGGGATCAAAAGAGTATTTATACTTATACTTGAAATACCCATCAGAACAGCCTTCAAGAGCATTTCATAGGGGCTTCATTGAATTAGGCCCATGAAACCTCTAGATATATTTATTCAACAATATGATGCACACATGAGGATAAATCAGAAAACATATGATGTAATTAAATAAAACATACAGAGACATAAAAACAAGTACATTTCCTGCATATTTACACAGATATAAACAAACATAAATAAGATCCCTTTTCCAAACCCTCTTCCCTCTTCACATGGGAAACAAATCTTCTTACAGCTTATTCAGGGTTACATGAAAATGCATGTTAGTAAATAATCTTATCAATTTTCCACAGAGTAATCGTGTTTTATTTCCTCTGCTTCATTAGCTGGCAGGTTTACCACATAAACAAAGTGTTCACACTATAAGAACCAGAGAACCGGAGTGTTCACACTATAAGAACCGGAGTGTTCACACTATAAGAACCGGAGAACCGGAGTGTTCACACTATACGAACCGGAGTGGTCACACTATAATAATCGGATTGTTCACACTATAAGAACCGGAGTGTTCACACTATAAGAATCGGAGTGGTCACACTATAAGACTTGCCACTTGAGTGAAGGGCTCAGTCATGAGGCTGGTCTCTAGTGTGAATCAGCTTATGGATATTAAGATTTGAAATATGTGGGAAAACCTTGCCACACTGGTCACATGTAAGAGGCTTCTCTTCAGTTTGTGTTTGCATATCACATCATATGAAATGATTAAAAAAACGTTTCCACACTGAATCAATACATGATGCTTATCTCTGGTGTGTATTGACAATGAAATCATATTGTTGGGGTCAGATGACGTCTGTGTTGTGCACCTGTGTGGTCACCAGGGTTGTGCACAATTTGAAAGAGGGAGAGGGAGAGCGAGAGAGAGATGGAGGAAGAGAAGAAGAGAGCGCGCCAGTGAAAAGAAAAGAAAAGAAAAGAAGGGCCGAGCTGTTGAAGGTGTCGGGGGGGGGGGGGGGGGACTAGCGACGGCACAGAGCTGTTGAAGGTGTCGGGGGGGGGGGGGGGGGACTAGCGGCGGCACAGAGCTGTTGAAGGTGTCGGGGGGGGGACTAGCGGCGGCACAGAGCTGTTGAAGGTGTCGGGGGGGGGGGGGACTAGCGACGGCACAGAGCTGTTGAAGGTGTCGGGGGGGGACTAGCGGCGGCACAGAGCTGTTGAAGGTGTCGGGGGGGGGGGGGACTAGCGGCGGCACAGAGCTGTTGAAGGTGTCGGGGGGGGGGGGGGGGGGGGACTAGCGACGGCACAGAGCTGTTGAAGGTGTCGGGGGGGGGGGGGGGGACTAGCGACGGCACAGAGCTGTTGAAGGTGTCGGGGGGGAGGGGGGACTAGCGACGGCACAGAGCTGTTGAAGGTGTCGGGGGGGGGGGGGGGACTAGCGACGGCACAGAGCTGTTGAAGGTGTCGGGGGGGGGGGGGGGACTAGCGACGGCACAGAGCTGTTGAAGGTGTCGGGGGGGGGGGGGGACTAGCGGCGGCACAGAGCTGTTGAAGGTGTCGGGGGGGGGGGGGGGACTAGCGGCGGCACAGAGCTGTTGAAGGTGTCGGGGGGGGGGGGGGACTAGCGACGGCACAGAGCTGTTGAAGGTGTCGGGGGGGGGGGGGGGGACTAGCGGCGGCACAGAGCTGTTGAAGGTGTCGGGGGGGGGACTAGCGGCGGCACAGAGCTGTTGAAGGTGTCGGGGGGGGGGGGACTAGCGACGGCACAGAGCTGTTGAAGGTGTCGGGGGGGGACTAGCGGCGGCACAGAGCTGTTGAAGGTGTCGGGGGGGGGGGGGACTAGCGGCGGCACAGAGCTGTTGAAGGTGTCGGGGGGGGGGGGGGGGGGGGACTAGCGACGGCACAGAGCTGTTGAAGGTGTCGGGGGGGGGGGGGGACTAGCGACGGCACAGAGCTGTTGAAGGTGTCGGGGGGGAGGGGGGACTAGCGACGGCACAGAGCTGTTGAAGGTGTCGGGGGGGGGGGGGGGACTAGCGACGGCACAGAGCTGTTGAAGGTGTCGGGGGGGGGGGGGGGGACTAGCGACGGCACAGAGCTGTTGAAGGTGTCGGGGGGGGGGGGGGACTAGCGGCGGCACAGAGCTGTTGAAGGTGTCGGGGGGGGGGGGGGGACTAGCGGCGGCACAGAGCTGTTGAAGGTGTCGGGGGGGGGGGGACTAGCGACGGCACAGAGCTGTTGAAGGTGTCGGGGGGGGGGGGGGACTAGCGGCGGCACAGAGCTGTTGAAGGTGTCGGGGGGGGGGGGGGGGGGGGGTACTAGCGGCGGCACAGAGCTGTTGAAGGTGTCGGGGGGGGGGGGGGGACTAGCGGCGGCACAGAGCAGTGCGTTAGCGGCCAGCACTCCAGCAGAGAAAGGTCACTGGCTGTCTCCCGGCAACGGACCACCACCACCACGCCTCCCTTCTCTCACACGCATCTCAAATCTACAGGAGTCCGCACCTGCTAAATATAGAACCACACGCATCTCAAATCTACAGGAACCTGCGCCTGCTAAATATAGTGAAAGGTTCTGCCAGCGCCTGCTAAATATAGTGAAAGGTTCTGCCAGCGCCTGCTAAATATAGTGAAAGGTTCTGCCAGCACCTGCTAAATATAGTGAAAGGTTCTGCCAGCACCTGCTAAATATAGTGAAAGGTTCTGCCAGCGCCTGCTAAATATAGTGAAAGGTTCTGCCAGCACCTGCTAAATATAGTGAAAGGTTCTGCCAGAGCCTCCGCCACCACTAACGCACGGTCATGAAGTCGGCTCACATCACAGGCGGCCGCCGCGCTGTGCAATGATCGCCTCCTAACCCCACAAACCACAGGCCTTTATCCTGTGCTGTGAGGCACTTCGGTCTGTGTCACTCCGCTTCGGGCCAGCACTGAGGTAGCCGCGCTGCCTTGACTTGTGGCTGGACGTTATGGCCTCCTGAGTGTTTGTTTATGACACAGAGAGAGATAATGTTCCCATGACTTTAACTCTGTTTCTAAAGAGTGATGTCTTGACTTGTGGCTGGACGTTATGGCCTCCTGAGTGTTTGTTTATGACACAGAGAGAGATCATGTTCCCGTGACTTTAACTCTGTGTCTAAAGAGCGATGTCTTAACAGAGATGTTTGAAGATCCGTTGCCTTTTAATGCCAAAGACACAGCTGAATGTAAAGGGGCGTGTCAGTTTACCAGGTATTTGATGAAGTCCCTACAGCTCTTTTAGGCTTTGATTAAACCAACAGTACAGTCAAGACTACAGTTCTCATAAGTCCTTAAACAGAACCCCACCCTGTGATTAACAGTACAGTACAGTCAAGACTACAGTTCTCATACAGTAGGTCCTTAAACAGAACCTCCACCCTGTGATTAAACCAACAGTACAGTCAAGACTACAGTTCTCATAGGTCCTTAAACAGAACCTCCACCCTATGATTAAACCAACAGTACAGTCAAGACTACAGTTCTCATAGGTTCTTAAACAGAACCTCCACCCTGTGATTAAACCAACAGTACAGTCAAGACTACAGTTCTCATAGGTCCTTAAACAGAACCTCCACCCTGTGATTAAACCAACAGTACAGTCAAGACTACAGTTCTCATAGGTCCTTAAACAGAACCTCCACCCTGTGATTAAACCAACAGTACAGTCAAGAGTACAGTTCTCATAGGTCCTTAAACAGAACCTCCACCCTGTGATTAACAGTACAGTCAAGACTACAGTTCTCATAGGTCCTTAAACAGAACCCCACCCTGTGATTAACAGTACAGTACACTACAGCTCACAGAGTGTGTGTGTGTGTGTGTGTGTGTGTGTGTGTGTGTGTGTGTGTGTGTGTGTGACCTGATGTCCTCTGGAGTGTGAGGGGCTCACTGGCCAAGGGAGCCAAACGACACCTGGGCAAGACACGCTGGACCCGGGAAGAGGTGTGTGTGTGTGTGTGTGGATGTGTGTATGGGTGTGGGTGTGTGTGACTGTCTGTGTTTGTGTAGATTTGTACACACACACACACTCTCTCTCTCTCTAAAACTCATACTACACTAGATATTTTCCAAACAACGACCCAGCTGACTTTACAGGCTCCTGCTCCATACACACATACAGTATATGATAGATAGATAGATAGATAGATAGATAGATTGATTGATATGCCTAATTGACATATGAGAGGAGTGTACCTGTAATAACACTCAACCCCTTTAGCCACAGTTCGGACAGACATGACGCTGGTCCCGTAGAGGTTCTCGTTAAACTGGCCCGCCTCCATGAACTTGTTGTCCTGGATGTCCTTCTCCATCTGCTCTCTGACTCCGACACCAGACACTGTCCCCTCAGGGATGAGAGGCGGTGCAATTGGAGACGCATGCCCACTCCTCCTGCCCTCTCTCTCTCTCTCTCTCTCTCTCTCTCTCTTTCTCTCAATTCAATTCCAATTCAATTCCAAGGTGCTTTATTGGCATGACAAAAGCAGTCATACAAAACGGTGTATAGACATTTCTGTGTAACACACATAGATCTAAACTTAACGGGATATAAAATATATAGGTAATAGAGGGTGTGTAGACATTTCTGTGTAACACACATAGATCTAAACTTAACGGGATATAAAATATATAGAAATAATATATAGTGCCCCCAGCGCTCAGGCCTCATCCCACACGGCTGTGTGCTCCGCCCCCAGCGCTCCTACATTACCCAGCATCCCAGCGCTCCTACATTACCCAGCATCCCAGCGCTCCTACATTACCCAGAAGGCCTCGCTGGCTGTGTGCTCGGGCGACAGGCTCGCTGCGTTGGGTGGAAGCCCAGCCTAAGCTGTTCTTCCTTCCGCTGTTGAGGTTCAATAGCCGCCGCCCCCTCCTCCCACAACACACACACAACACACAACCCCCAGTCAGCCATGCTTGGGTCACGACTGAAACAATGGTGCTGTTGAGCTTAAATAGCCGCCGCCCCCTCCTCCCACAACACACACACAACACACAACCCCCAGTCAGCCATGCTTGGGTCACGACTGAAACAATGGTGCTGTCCAAGGGCCTCCCTCCCATGCGGAGAGTGTGTGAAGGGCTTCTGCGAGACATCCATGTGAATCTCCTACATTACCCAGCATCCCACACGGACGTATATGCTGCTCACCTCGAAGGCCACGCCCATTCAGCATCATGGCCGCCTCGTTGCAGTTGCCATAGAAACCGCCCACGTAGTGGTACTCGGAGGCGTAGAGGCGGTTGTCTGTGATGGAGTGAGAGAGAGAGAGAGGAGGAGGAGACACACAGGTGGATAGCAAGTGGGAGAGGCAGGAGCTAGTGACGGAGAGACAGACAAACGGACAGAGACAGAGTGACAGATTAATAACAAAAGCAGAGTCAGAGCGGCGAGACACACGATCCAGTGAGGAGCTGCAGATCCCCACCACCCCACCCCACCCAGATCCCCACCACCCCACCCCACCCAGACACACTGATCCAGTGAGGAGCTGCAGATCCCCAGCACCCCACCCAGACACACTGATCCAGTGAGGAGCTGCAGATCCCCACCACCCCACCCAGACACACTGATCCAGTGAGGAGCTGCAGATCCCCAGCACCCCACCCCACCCAGACACACTGATCCAGTGAGGAGCTGCAGATCCCCACCACCCCACCCAGACACACTGATCCAGTGAGGAGCTGCAGATCCCCAGCACCCCACCCCACCCAGACACACTGATCCAGTGAGGAGCTGCAGATCCCCACCACCCCACCCCACCGAGATCCCCACCACCCCACCCCACCCAGACACACTGATCCAGTGAGGAGCTGCAGCTGTACAGCAGGCAGGTTCTACTGGACATCTGCAAAAGCAAGATTTGCAGCGTTCTGGACTTTGCAACAGAGACGCTAAAGGAACTCGGACTACTCCGGCCTGCAACAACACCAGACTCGCCTGCTACTCCTCCCCCGGAAAGAAAGCGTCGGAAGCGGTGTGCGAGGAAGCAGAAGAGGGGCAAGCGCGGAGGCGTCCGGGCCAGGCTAGCGGATAACCCAACTCGCCCAGCCATACCATCCATTCTCCTGGCAAATGTACGATCACTGGACAACAAAATGGATTACATACGACTCCTGAGATCAACAAACCGGACAGTGAGTAACTGCTGTGTGCTCGTCTTCACTGAGACTTGGTTAAATGACAACATTCCGGACTCTGCTGTACAACTGGAGCATGCTATCGAGCAGACAGGGCCATTGTAAAGGGAAGAAAATCACGAGGAGGAGGAATCTGTGTTTACATCCGTGACGAATGGTGCCGGGACACTGTCGTAGTATGCAAACACTGCTCACCACTGGCAGAGTTTATGATCATAAAGTGCCGTCCTTTTTACCTGCCAAGGGAAATTACTGCGATTCTGCTAGTCGCAGTATACATCCCGCCTACCAGCAATAACAGCGACAGAAACACGGCTCTTAGTGAACTGTACCAGGCTGTCAGTGAACAACAGCCGGCACACCCAGACGGTTTCACCATCTTCGCTGGAGATTTTAACCATGCAGATCTTAAAACTGTTCTTCCAAAGCTACACCAGCATGTTGATTTTCCAACAAGAGGAGATAACATCCTGGACCTGGTCTACACTACACACAAAGGAGCATACAAAGCCACCCCCTCCCCCACATTGGACTTTCTGACCATATCACTGTTATGCTAATGCCCGCATACAGACAAAGAGTGAAAGCAAACAAACCGGTTCGCAAGCAGGTAAAAGTGTGGCCTGAGGGAGCCTCTGATGCTCTTCAAGACTGCTTTGACACAACAGACTGGGAAATGTTTAAGCAGGCAGCCACTTACAACAACCAGACAGACATAGAGGAGTATACAGACACTGTAACCTCTTACATCACCAAGTGCATTGATGATGTGACCCACACAAAAGACATCATCACTCGGGCTAACTGGAAGCCATGGCTGACGGGATGTCCTCAGGCTGCTGAGGGCCAGAGACAAAGCCTACAGAGCTGGGGATGAAGCTGGCATGAGAACAGCGAGAGCCAACCTGTCCCGTAGCATCAAGGAAGCAAAAAAGGAATACACTCACAAGATAACCACCCACTTCAAAGACAGCAGGAACGCACAAAGCCCATGGCAGGGCATTCAAGCCATCACGGACTACAAGCCCGCGCCACAGAGCTGCGAGAGCAACATCCCTCTGCTCAACAACCTGAACCGCTTCTTTGCTCGCTTTGAAGCACAAAACAGCACTTGCCCACAGAAGACCCCTCCCCCTCCACACGAGCAGCCCCTGTGCCTCTCTGCCGACAGCGTGAAGAGGACACTTGCTGCTATCAACACCCGTAAAGCAGCAGGCCCAGACAACATCCCAGGTCGTGCGCTGAAGGACTGCGCTGAGGGGCTTAAGGATGTCTTCACAGACATCTTTAACACTTCCCTGAAGCAAGCCATCGTCCCATCATGTTTCAAAGCTGCCACCATCATACAGTGGGCAGTGCTTCGACTTGGCCAGCTTCACTCGCGGTCCGCGCGTGGGATCACGCGGTATCACGCGACTTTAATTTGTATTTTCCCAGTGAGACGCTGCAACAACCCAAACAACCGGTAGATGGCTCAAGTGAGCAGGGTGTCTCGTAAAAAGAAATGGAGCCTGGAAAACCCTACACAGACTTCACTACAGACTTTAGCAGACTGGTTTAGAAATAATTTAATAGCCAGAAATATGCCTGCCCTGCCCTAATAAAGAAATATTTGGTTAACTGCGAGTGAATCCCGTTTGCAGCCGTAGAAGAAACGCAGGACAAATTAAACATTCTGGTTTTCTCCGAGTGCAAGGATGATAGACAGACATCATTTGGACAAAATATAGAGCATATTAACCTCCTTTGCTCAGCCAAATGCCTTCCTGTTACGTCCTGTTATCACGGAGTTACAGGCGATAAACGATTTTTTAAGGTCACAAGTTACTTCATTAGCGGTTTATTTTTTTGATTATTAAAGAGTGTTTTTCATTTAAAGGTTTGACTTCGTGCTTATTCAGTAGAGCATTTAGTGCTCTTCCCAATCCCAGACGTTCACATTGCATGTTTGTTTGTAATGGATGCAACCGCGAGATAGGCTACGCGTTTGACGGCAATGAGTTGTGAACGGACATGAACCAAGACATATAGCCCAGCAGCAATCTAGGGACTGTTCATTATTTATTGAAGGGGCCACCGGAGGAATTTTGAGTGCTTCAGTCAAAAGTTGCATGACCCTCCCTTGCCTGCTAGAAATTGTTCAGTGACCCTCCGACAGAATTGTTAAAAAATACATGACCCTCCCCTTGCCAATTGTCATGTCTTCCGCCCGCGCTGCTTTGCGCCACAGCCACACACTAACGTTCTTAAATCAATCTTTTGTGAGCTTGCATGCTACCAGTGCTTCCTTTTCAAATGTGTTGCGCCTAGTTTGCACAATTTCACAAATAATCATATGTGATTAATAATATGACAAATAATCTGCATGGGGACCGAAACAATGCATGCCAACTTTTTCCGTGTTTATCACGTATTTTAACTTTCCCCGCTGTCTTGCCGTAGAATAGGCTATCCCAGATTTTAATACTCTCATAACAACCCAATCCAACGAAACAGATGTCTTCAAATCATCGTTTTCCTTGCTTGAATGTCATAAACATACAACTTTATGCAGCAGAATTACGCATAGGCTACTTGGAACATAACACATTTGACAAAGGACAGATGTATCGTAACACCCCCAATTATCACCACTTTTGCTCAGAAATTCTAAAACAACGATGTTTTTTAACACTTCAAAATAACATTTGCTAAATTAACCTTACATTTTTCAGTAGCCATATGTGTGTAGATTTGAACAAAATCTGGTTTGGTTCTTAACGGCACATGGACGGTTAGACCGAGAATTCTTGTCGTGAAATTAAATAGCTAATTTAGATACACCTATGGTGTGGGTGGTTGCGTCTCTAGTCCGCTGTCTTGGTTTGTATAGAAATGGATATAAGTGACACGTACACGCAAGACGGTGGAAATACGGGACCGACGGTAATAGGGGGAGTTCCGATATGTTGCTAGTGACAAAATATTAACTTTCAGTGTTTTACGATGTCTTTGTCATAGGGAAGTGTTTTTCCCCATGCATCACTTGGCTACTGTCAGTGACTGCCGTGAGAGAAGCGGGTTCTGTGTTTGGTTCATGTCAGTGACTGACGCGAGAGAAGCGGTGTCTGTGTTGTGTTGCATTGCGTTGCGTTAATTTATTTTCATTGGGCATACCGTACCTTGCCGTCCACAGCTCTTCAGTTCTGACAAAGCCAAAATTACTCCTTTTGAAACAATGAGTGCAGGAAGCGCGTTTGTATGGTTATATTGCTTGACAGGGGGGTTCCCAAGCAGCTTTCAGCCATAAGGATACTTTGAGAACATTTCAATTCACCCGACACTAATATTCAAAATGTTGAAAACTATTTCGGCATAGCCTATAAAGCAGTTTAATTAAATGGAATGTTAGTTGTAAACAAACGAGCTACTTGGTGAGGCTTGGCCTCACAGATGCGCTCGTGCCTGAGATGGCAGGAAAAATCTTCACGATAGGCCTATTAACTAACCACCCGATTCACGTTGGCTGGGGGGAAGGGGGGCCATCAGACATTTGTGCCCAGTTAATCCGGCGCTGCCCCCAACAAATCACACCTTCCCAGCTCTGACAGCTTAAAAGCAGTCAAGAGGACTCCTTACTCACAGACCTATACCTGCGGCATTTTGCCGTGTTTTGAAATCCTATGCAGCTAGGAGCTTCCAATCGTGAGGAAGCAATTTTGCTTTGTAGGCATAACTAACATGCAATAACGCCACCAACAACAACCAAAACTAGGCTAATCATTGTCAACATGTAAATTAAATGTAACATTGTGAATCAAATTATAATTTTAATTTCTTTTGCAAACGTAGGCATAGTAACAGAATAATTTAATAATGTTACAAAGATACTACATCAATCTGTATGTTTCATTAGGCTACTAGGCTATTTGTTTTGCCTTGATTCATTAGGCTAGGCCTTTTTATTCAGGGGCCGTATTCACAAAGAATTTTAAGGCTAAAAGTAGCTCCTAACCAAAGATAATGAATGCGTAGCAAGATGGGTCGTCCTAGTTCATATGAGGGCAAAGTGGAGTTCAGTCAGAGACGGGCTCTGGTTCAGTTCCCGCCTGCACAGTATGGAAAGCCGTTCAATACAAAACGTCTGTCAAAATAACGCCTCCACGTGTAGATTTTTTACTTCTTCAGGAGTAAAAAATAGACGTCTGAGCGTCAGACGTCAAATTTTTACGTGTGCCACGCGTAAAAACTTTGCGTCTGACGTCAGAGGTAAAAAAAAATGACGTCTGGGTGATTTGCTGCAATGCCAGAGCCTTTGTGCCAGAGTAGACACAGGGTCGTTGGGTGCGAAATGCCATGTGGACGTCAGCGCAAACGGAAACTGACTCCGTGTCAGGTGGATGGCAACAGCTGGGCTGTGAATGGTCAGGAGATGGAGGAAGGAAGTGACGGAGTAGGAAGTGAGACAGGAGAGTTGGGGAGCACTGGAGAGTTGGAAGACAGCGAGGTTAACGAAGAGTGGAATACTAATCAAAGTAAAAAGAAAAAGAATAATACATCTGATTGTGGTGAAAGTGCTTCTTTAAAAGATGGTGGGGAACAATATAAGGTATTTGTTAAGTTGGGAAAAGAAGGTACTACGTTCAGAGAATGGAATCCGATACAACTTACAAAAGGTCTAAGTAAAGAAATTGGAGAGGTAAGGAGCGCAAAAATATTAAGAAATGGACAATTACTGGTGTTTTGTAAAAGCGAAGAACAACTCAAAAAAGCAGTTAAAATGCATACAATTCATGGTAAACTAGTGCAATGTTCAAAGGCTAATGACAGAAAGTTAGTCAGAGGAGTCATTACTGGTATTCCGGTAAATGTACAGACAGATGCTATAATAACAAACATTAAGCACGTTAAAGTATGTGAAGCTAAAAGACTCAAAACGAAGAGGTTTGGAGATATTTGCGACAGCCTATCAGTCATGCTAACGTTTGAGGGGGAAACATTGCCAGAAAAGGTTTTTGTTGGATTTATGAGCTATGTGGTTAAATTGTACATCCCTCCACCACTTCGATGTTATAAGTGTCAACGGTTTGGGCATATAGCGGCTGTGTGCAAAGGTAAGAAGAGGTGTAGTAAGTGTGGAGGAGATCATGATTATGATAAATGTGACAAAGTTCGCAATCAATGCTGTAACTGTGGAGGGGAGCACAGTGCAGCATATCAGGGCTGTGAATTTAGTAAAAGAGCCAAAGAGGTACAACGAATAAGGTAACCGAAGGCATTAGTTACTCTGAAGCAGTAAAGCTGGTCCCCAGAGTGGATGTAATACAAAAACAAAATGAGGGTATTGGAAATTACACAATAAATGAAGAGGATGGAAAGACTGGGAAGGACAATTTAGTTGTCAGCAAACATGACTTTGTGATTTTTATGGTTGAAATTATCAATTGTTCCGCACAGACCACAAGTCGTACTGAAAGGATCAAAATTATTGTGAAAGCAGCTGAAAAATACTTGGGGATAAAAGGAATGGTTTGGGAAGCAGTTAGGGATAACTTAAGTACAGACAATCAGTCTACCCAGCACAATGCTGGTGTAGATTAAATGGTGGTAAATGTAGGCATACTACAATGGAATGCTAGAAGTTTGATAGCAAATGGCCAAGAATTTAAGAAATATTTAGATGAGATAAAAGAGAAGCCTAATATAATATGTATACAAGAAACATGGTTGAAACCAGAGTTAGATTTTATTATTAAGGGATACTCAGCAGTTAGAAGAGATAGAGGGAATGGTAGAGGGGGAGGATTAGTAACATTCATACAAAATGGTTTAAGCTATGAAATTATAACTGTAAATGATAAGAATGAATCAATTACGATAAGGATATGGACTAGTAAAGGTTCTATAGATGTAATAAATTATTATAATCCTTGTGGAAAAATAGAGGGTAGTATCTTGGAAAATATTGTGGGATCACCAATTAGTGAGGTAATATGGTGTGGGGATTTTAATGCTCACAATACGTTATGGGGAAGCAACAATACAGATGCAAATGGTTTAGTTTTAGAAGGATATATTGATGACAAATGTTTGGTATGTCTTAACAATGGTGAGGGAACACGGTTTAACAGTACAAATAATACTGAATCAGTACTTGATTTAACTTTTGTGTCTAGTGTAATAGCAGGTATTAGTACATGGAGTGTAGATAAGGAAACAACAATAGGTAGTGATCACTTCCCTATTCTAGTTAAAGTGGGATCAGGGATGTGTCAAGACAGGATTAAAAATATTCCAAGGTGGAAAATAGAGAATGCGAATTGGGAATATTTTCAGATTATATGTGCAGTAAAATGTCTTAAACTTAATAAGATTAAAGAAATAGAAATAAATGAGTTTAATAATGCATTAGTAAATGAAATTATATTGTCAGCTGAGGAAACAATACCTAAAAGTAAAGGAAATAGGAAATGTAAGAATGTACCATGGTGGAATGATGAGTGCAGTAAAGCAGTTAAAGCAAGAAATAAAGCTTTTAACCCTTAGAACCCTAAGCTGTTTTTAGGGCATTTTCACTACCTTTATTCATAAGGATTTATTCTGGTCATTGTAAGTGCCACACACATATATTATATATTGTTTTTTTCAGGAGAGTTTAGGCTATTCAGATCTGCCATCATTTCATGTATTAATACTAGCATTGATTTTATTTTGATTTTTAAAGAATTAAAATATAAAAAGTGTATTATAAAAATTCTTATATTTCCACATGTATCTCACCACTGCAAGCTCACAGCTCTACATGCATTTCATGTGTGTGTAGGGCAGACTGTCCTGAATCGGGCAATATAATTGCCATGTTGGAGGGATACTCTGGGGCTGAGCAATTTACAGAAATATTTGCTGTGTGATTTACGGAAATAAATGCCATTTTTTATTTAGTGATGAAAAATGACCTTTCTGCGCTCCATATCTGTGACACGAACTGATCTGACCTGACTTGACCCGAGGTAGCGTGTTAGCCTGCGTGCCTGTGTGTATGCAGTCATAATAATTCTCAACTCTTTACTGCATTGCCATGAACAAAGTAAAGGCAAAAAAGGTGTTTATTTGTTGAACAAATTGGGATGCAATGTGAGCCTTGAATTGGATGCCATGCAGGAATTTGCTAGGATCTCAAAACCGGAATATGAACATGCTTTGCCATAGAGAAACACATGATAGCATTGGATTATAAACATGCTTTGCCACAAGAACAGACACAAACGTGGGGTAAGTCCAGCTTTATGAAGTTATTATTTTGCTGTCACTTCTTCTGTTTCATAACCCAGGATGTACTTGGTATCAAATGATAGCTCTGAGTCTCCTCTTTCATCTGACATGCGTGGCATATCTATGCGATCACGGGTCCGCGAGTAATTCAAACGAGAGTAATGAGTGTGCAGCGTTGGTTTGTGTACATGACGTTATTATTTTGCAGTCACTTCGTCTGGTTTTATAAGCCAGAAGGATCGATAAACATGGTACCAATGGATAGCCCTGTGCCCCCTCTTTCATCTGATATGCTTGCCATATCGATGCGATCACGGGTTCGCGAGTAATTCAAACTAGAGTAATGTGTGTGCAGGTGAATGCAGAGAAGTATAGACTGTAAATATGATGCAATTTTATTTAATTTCATGATTTTTTTTAATTTTCATACTTGATCGTACAGACAAGTGTGTAGTCTCGTTGGAAAGCCCCACTTCTGCTCTGTCGTGCAATAAAGGTTTCATCTCGCTGCGATGAACCGTTCCGGAGCAATGTAACAGAGAAGAAAGGGTGTGTTTTTTGACGCACTTTGCGTCAATCGGGTTCTAAGGGTTAAATATGTTAAGAAATGTCATTCTCAGGATGCTTTGATAGAGTATAAAAGAAAGCAGGCAGTAGTTAGAAAGACGATTAAGACACAAAAGCGCAAATTTTGGAGGGAATTTTGTAATAGCATAGGAAGGGATGTGAAGTTATCTGATATATGGGGAATGATAAGGAGGATGGGAGGAGTTAAAAGGAATTATGAATTACCTGTATTAAAAAGTGGTGATAAAGTGGCAGTTACTAATTTAGAAAAGGCTGAGGTTTTAGCTCAGACATTTAGGAAAGTACATAGTTCTGAGAACCTCACTAAGGAAGCACAAGTGAACAGAAGTAGAGTGTTAGAAAATTTCCCAGATGTATTAGAAAAGAAAGGATATTCAGGAAATCCATTAGACGTACCTTTAAATATGTGTGAGTTGAAAAAAGCAGTCCTTAATGCAAAACAAACTACTCCAGGAAAAGACATGGTATGTTACAAAATGGTAGCAAATATGACAGATGAGACACTTGAAATAGTACTAAAATTTTTAAATAAAATTTGGGAAATTGGTCAGCTTCCATCAGTATGGAAACATGCCATTATAATACCTATTCTAAAGCCAGGGAAAAACCCATCTGACCCGTCTAGTTATAGACCTATTGCTTTAACATCGCAGCTGTGTAAAATAATGGAAAAAATAATTACAGTTAGAATGACCCATTATTTAGAAAGCAATGACCTTTTCTCTCCATATCAGAGTGGGTTTCGTAAAGGGCGAAATACAATGGATTCATTATTATGTTTAGAATCAGATATAAGGAAAGCACAGACTAATAGGGAGATGGTAATAGCAGTATTTTTTGACGTTGAGAAAGCGTATGATATGCTTTGGAAAGAAGGGTTATTAGTTAAATTACAACAATTGGGTATTGGTGGTAAAGTATACAATTGGATTTTGGATTTTTTGTTTAAAAGGAAAATACAGGTAAGAGTAGGAGCAGAATTCTCTGAGGTATACACCGTTGAGAATGGAACTCCACAGGGTAGTGTATGTAGCCCATTGTTATTCAACATTATGATTAATGACATATTCTCAAATATTGACCAGAAAATTGGGAAATCCCTGTATGCTGATGACGGAGCATTATGGTTTAGAGGCCGTAATGAATCTTATGTTAAATCAAAAATGCAAGATGCAATTAATGAAGTGGAAAAATGGGCAAATAAATGGGGATTTAAATTATCTGTGTCTAAAACACAAGTCATATGTTTTTCAAAAAAGCATAAGATTACTCCTGTATCTTTAAAACTGTACAGTCAACCTCTTGAGCAAATGAGAACTATAAGGTTTCTTGGGATGTGGTTTGATGAAAAATTGACATGGAAGACTCATCTGGAAAAAATGGTTAATAAATGTAAAAAGATTGTTAATATCCTACGATGTCTATCAGGACAAGCATGGGGTGCAAGCAGGGCATCTTTGCAAAATATATATTGGGCACTAATGAGAGCTGTTTTTGATTATGGAAGTATAGCATATATGTCATCAGCAGAGTCTAATACCAAAGTATTGGATGTCATGCAAGCTCAAGCTCTTAGGATATGTAGTGGCTCTTTTAAAACATCTCCAGTGTCTTCTATGCAAGTGGAAATGGGAGAGATGCCTTTGAGGATCAGAAGGGTACAACTGATGTTAGCATACTGGGTTAATGTGAAGGGACAAGGTGATAGCCATCCAGCTAAAGCTATCTTAAAAGACTGCTGGGAACATAGTAAGTCCAACTACAGAAGTTTTGGGTGGATTGGCGATGTGAAAGCTGAGAATATAGGGTTACATAAGTTACAGTACTGTCCAACGGTTTCAGTCCCTCCTATTCCTCCATGGTTTTTCCCTATACCAGATGTAGATTTAGGCATTCACAAGGAAATTAAAAATAAATCAAAGGAAGTAGCAGTGAGGGATATTGTTAAATATTATCTTAATGTGCATTTTTCTGAGTATATATTCATATTTACAGATGGTTCCAAGGATCCAAAGACAGGACATGCTGGGTCAGCAGTATATATTCCAAAGAAAGGGGTAATATGTCAGGAAAGGCTAACAGATCATTTGTCAGTATACACAACAGAGCTAGTTGCAATTTTGTTGGCCTTGGAATGGGTAGAGGGGAATGATTTAAATAATTCAGTGATTATATCTGATAGTTATTCAGCTTTAGAAAGCATGAAAACTGGGAAATCTATAAGAAATGATATAATTAATAACATTTATATGGTTTTGTATAAGTTAAATGCAAAGGATTTAAAAATCAGGTTTCTTTGGGTACCTGCACATGTTGGAGTGAAAGGGAATGAGGAGGTTGATAAGCTTGCAAAACAAACACTGAAACTCAATAAAATATTACAAGTCCCATTTAGCAAATCTGAAGCTAAAATGTTCATTAAAACATATGCAAGATCAACATGGCAGGAATATTGGATGGATCAGGACAAAGGGAGACATTTATATAATATCCAACCAGAAGTGGATATAGGAAGGACAGAGTGTAGGAGTAGAAGAGAGGAAAGTATAATTACAAGGTTAAGAATAGGACACACAGGACTTAATTCTTCACTGAAGATAATAGGGAAACATCCAACAGGGAAATGTCAACATTGCAGTCATTTAGAAACTGTAGAACATATTTTATTTCATTGCCCAAAGTACAGCCAAGAAAGAAATCAGCTTGCTCAGTCTCTCAGAATGGTCAAACAGAATAATTTTACAATGCAAGGTTTACTTGGGAAATCATCTAGCAATATATATCATTTTGTTATGACATTTCTGAGAGACACAGACTTAGCCAAAAGGATTTAATCTATTTGGTTTCTTTTCTTTTTATTTGTTTATTTAATTATTTTTCCTTTTTATTTCTTTTATTTCCTTCTTAATCTATATATTCATTTAGTTAAGTTCCAATATCTCTTGATTCACACTCCAGCCCAGTCGGTGGCGGTAATGCACCGTTAAGTTGGTTTGCCAACCGCCATAAAACTCAAAAGAAGAAGAAGAAGAAGAAGAGTAGACACAGCATTGGCTGCTGGAAACAGGAAATGCAGCCGCTATAGTTGCAGCAGAAGAAACAAGATGCCAGAGCAATGTGCAGCATATTCCTGCTCAAATCGGCGGACCATCGCAAACAGGGCTCGGGGGGATTACTTTTCACAAGTAAGATTTAACATTATCGTACTATTGGTTGTATTTTGTGAATGCAATATTACCAGAGAGTTGAAAAGGAGCAAGGATCTTTGTTATTGTATGTAAATCGTAGCCAGCTAGCTAGGCTACTTGCTCGGTGTTCAGGTGTTCACCCGGCTATGAACTGAGACTTGATGAGTCATATTCCATAACACTGACTTACATTACAACTGACACAAGAATGCTATTGTAGAAATGAATCAAATATTACTAATATAACATTGGCCGGCGAATTTTACACAAGTTGCACAGACTGTAGCCTATTATCGGGCAGTTGCTACTTGTAGCTTAGCTAGTAATAAGTGTGTTGGTGGTAGCTTCACTATTTCCTGAATAAAGTAACTTTTCAATAGCTTAACTTCTTTATATGAAGTAGCTTGGCCAAACAAGCTACACTTTTGTCATGTGAAATTAGCACAATTTAAAGTAGCTTCCTATGTAGTGAACTAGCCTACTGCTGTGTTTGTGTTACTAAGCTTGCTACATTTGACTGGGGAGGTAGTTTTGTGTAGTGTTTTTCATGGCAGAGTAACTGAGTTTCGCTCACTACAATTCAAAAGTAGCTTGCCCAACACTGTATTATTCACATGTAATTCACCCTAACAAAAATAAGATGCATCTTAATTCCCTTTTTATTCATTTATTTATTTTATATCTCCCCAGAACAACTGCCTTGCTCAAGGACTACCACAAATGAGCTGAACGTTCTCCTCACACCCCTGGAACTGAGGAAGTTGCAGCTCTACATTGCAGTACTGCAGGGCATCTGCTACAATGTGACTGAATATTTGATTTATGAGCTCCACCTTCATCACCTTTTTGGTATGGCAACTGCTCTGCCCATGACCGGAAAGCACTGCAGAGGGTGTGAAAACTGCCCAACGAATCACCGGTTCCTCACTCTCCTCCATTGAGGCCATCCAGGGCAAGCGATGCTTGCGTAAGGCGCGCAGCATCATCAAAGACTGTTCTCACCCCAACCACAGACTGTTCACCCCACTCCCCTCAGCGAGGCTTTACAGGTCTCTCTGCACCCGTAACCACGTAGCCTACTTGGAATAGCCTACCCCTCAGGTGTCTGAATGGCTGATCTCATTTAAATATTTATGGAACCTTTCTGTATAAGTATATATACACTCTTTTGATCCCGTGAGGGAAATTTGGTCTCTGCATTTATCCAAATCTGTGAATTAGTGAAACACACTAATTAGTGAAACACACAGCACGCAGTGAACACACAGTGACACACACAGTGAACACACGGTGAAGCACACACTAACCCCGAGCAGTGAGCTACCTGCTACAGCAGCGCTCGGGGAGCAGTGAGGGGGTTAGGTGTCTTGCTCTAGGGCACTTCAGCTGTGGATGTGGGCATGGAAGAGCAGTGCTCAACCACTTCCCCTGCCCACATTTTTCCTACTGATCGAGTGTGAGATCAGCCATTAAGACACCTGAGGGGTATATTCCAAGTAGGCTACGTGGTTGAGTGACAAACCTGAGTAAATTGACTCAGAGTAGAAGAGCTGACATGATACATGATAACATGGTTGTGTGTATTTTAATATCCATAGTGGCTTAACAGTAATAGAATATTCTGATACTGTATATCATATAAAGTGATGACATCCCAGATCAAAACTGGGAACATAATCCATAATGTTTGACAGCATAGACAAAAACTGGTTTGATACAAGTTGTAATGAGTTAAATGTAGTTGTAATTCCATACACATTTTCAAGTGTTTTCATATTTAAGTTCAGTGCCATCAAAAATAAAGTTTGATAAACAGACATTGGTTTGGAATAAGTAAAGGAAATGGTTTCTGATCGTTAAAAAACAGACATTGGTTTTTGGCATAAGTAAGTGTAACAGTTCATTAATACAAGACAAAAAGGCCAGCATGTGTTATTCACAGTTCACAGGTTCCAGCCCCAATGAAGAGATCAAATAAAGAGATATTAAGAAACATTTTAAAAACGGCTGAGATCAGCCCTATTCAATGCAATCAGTAAAGAATCTGGGAGTGTCTTCACAGGCTCAGTGAGACAGAGGTTACTGTCATGCTGGTGACAGTACATGCACAACTGGTGCATGTCATTTTGTATGTTCCCAGTCTACCTTGCTAAAATTGCTTCGATACACTTAGACTGAACAAAAGTGCTACAGACAGCAGGTGGCAGTACATAATGAAACTGGGTAAACTCCATAAAAGACCGAGTCATCCAGACAGTGGGAAAATGGGAGACAGAGTGGCAAATGCAGGTGATTAGATTAGATTAGATTCAACTTTATTGTCATTGTGCAGAGTCCAAGTACAGAGACAACAAAATGCAGTTTGTGTCTAACTAGAAGTGCAAAAAAGCAGAAAAGTGCGATGTGATATACAAAGTAGTTGGTGCATAGAAAGACAAAAGATATAGTGCAGTGTAGACAGTATACAGTTGTTTTCAGAAGGTGGTTTAGAGTAGTATAAATTAAATATAAGTATGTGCAGTGTATTAGCAGTAACCTTAGAAGAGCAGAATAAATATGGCCATGTAATATAAACAACATGTACAGATATGTGCAATGTAGTGGCAGTACCATTATAGTAGTAGTAAGAAAAATATTAGATATATGCAGTGTATTATGCAGTGAATATATTACAGACAAACTGAATAAATATGGATATTTAGTATAAACCATATAAACAGATATGTACAGTATGTTCAGCTATGTGCAGTGTGGTAACAGTACCATTGTAGTGCAGAAACAGTAACATTATAATAGTATTAAGAATAAGTGTATGTGCAGGATGAAGAGCAGTAGAATATGGCTATGGATAAGTTTGTAAATAAATGGGATAGGCATGGATGGGATAGGGTAGTCCAGTTGTGAGGGGGTGGGGTGGGGGATGTCCGTCTCCTTGTTGTCCCTGTCAAGGCTGCCATGGTCGTATAGTATATAGTATAAGTATATACTCTACGACCATGGCAGCCTTGAGTCACCATGGTCGTGGACACCTCAACAAGCACAGACAAGGAGGCATCAGGCGGGGGCGGGGGGTGATGGGGGCTTAAGTTCGTTGGATGTCACCGGGATGCAGAGCTAGAGTTTAGTAGGGTGACAATCGCAGGAAAGAAGCTTCCTCTAAACCTGCTGGTTCAGGTGCGGAGAGACCTGTAAAGCCTCCCTGAGGAGAGTGGGGTGAACAGTCTGTGGTTGGGGTGAGAACAGTCTTTGATGATGCTGCGCGCCTTACGCAAGCATGGCTTGCCCTGGATGGCCTCGATGGAGGGGAGTGAGGAACCGGTGATGTGTTGGGCAGTTTTCACACCCTCTGCAGTGCTTTCCGGTCATGGGCAGAGCAGTTGCCATACCAAAAAGGTGATGAAGGTGGAGCTCATAAATCAAATATTCAGTCACATTGTAGCAGATGCCCTGCAGTACTGCAATGTAGAGCTGCAACTTCCTCAGTTCCAGGGGTGTGAGGAGAACGTTCAGCTCATTCGTGGTAGTCCTTGAGCAAGGCAGTTGTTCTGGGGAGATATAAAATAAATAAATGAATAAAAAGGGATTTGAGATGCATCTTATTTTTGTTAGGGTGAATTACATGTGAATAATACAGTGTTGGGCAAGCTACTTTTGAATTGTAGTGAGCGAAACTATCAGTTACTCTGCCATGAAAAACACTACACAAAACTACCTCCCCAGTCAAATGTAGCAAGCTTAGTAACACAAACACAACAGTAGGCTAGTTCACTACATAGGAAGCTACTTTAAATTGTGCTAATTTCACATGACAAAAGTGTAGCTTGTTTGGCCAAGCTACTTCATATAAAGAAGTTAAGCTATTGAAAAGTTACTTTATTCAGGAAATAGTGAAGCTACCACCAACACACTTATTACTAGCTAAGCTACAAGTAGCAACTGCCCGATAATAGGCTACAGTCTGTGCAACTTGTGTAAAATTCGCCGGCCAATGTTATATTAGTAATATTTGATTCATTTCTACAATAGCATTCTTGTGTCAGTTGTAATGTAAGTCAGTGTTATGGAATATGACTCATCAAGTCTCAGTTCATAGCCGGGTGAACACCTGAACACCGAGCAAGTAGCCTAGCTAGCTGGCTACGATTTACATACAATAACAAAGATCCTTGCTCCTTTTCAACTCTCTGGTAATATTGCATTCACAAAATACAACCAATAGTACGATAATGTTAAATCTTACTTGTGAAAAGTAATCCCCCGAGCCCTGTTTGCGATGGTCCGCCGATTTGAGCAGGAATATGCTGCACATTGCTCTGGCATCTTGTTTCTTCTGCTGCAACTATAGCGGCTGCATTTCCTGTTTCCAGCAGCCAATGCTGTGTCTACTCTTCTTCTTCTTCTTCTTCTTTTGAGTTTTATGGCGGTTGGCATCCATTACTCAGAAAAATAAGGCTTTCCAAAATTTCCAGGGACAGGAAATGGCCTCTCAGGAAGTATCTTCGTAATCAACCATCTTTGTCCTAACTGGCGAATTTAGGAGCAACTCCTAAAAATAATGGGCGTGCCACTCCTAACTTTAGGACTCCTATTTTTTTCACAAAAAGTAATTCAAAAAGCATTTTAGACCTAAAAGTAGCACCTAAGTCTGGGACAGCTTAAGTCGAGAGGACTCCTAACTCACTAAGACCTATTCATAAACAGCTTTTTTGTGGCATTTTACGTTGCGATGTTTTGAAATGCGTAGCCTATGCGCAACAGGAGCTTCCAATCGCGAGGGAACAATTTTGCATTCATAAAAGGGATGCAATAACGCCACCAACAACAACCAAAACTCATTGTTAACATGTAAATGAAATGTAACGTTTCATTGTGAATCAAATTAAAATGTTCTCCTCTTTGCAAACCTAGGCATATGGTGACAGATTAGCCTAATTTAATAATGTTGCAAAGGTAGGCAACTGCATCAATCCATAGGCCTATGTTTCATTAGGCTACTAGGCTATTTGTTTTGCCTTACTCTTTATTCATTTAGGCTAGGCCTTTTTATTCAGTTATTAATCATCTTCCGTCCTTCGCGCTACTTAAGTAGCGCACGCATTCTCCGACCTGTCACCTGTCACTCATCATCGGAAGAGAGGTGTTTGGAATTCCCGCGTTACAATCGTCAGCCAATCAAGGTGGTCACTTCAGTCAAGCTTGTGCATGAGTAATGACGTCATCCATAGCAACGAAGACTCACTCGTCTGAAAGGCTTTGTGAATAACTCTTAAGAGAAAACTCCAAGCTAAAATATTTAAGTGCGATTTAGGAGTAGCCTACTCCTAGTAGTAAGATAAAAGCCTTTGTGAATAGCCTACGGCCCCAGTTATTCATCATCTTCCGTTCTTGTGTAGCGCACGCATTCTGAGACCTGTCACCTGTCATAAGGGAGGTGTTTGGAATCAGGCCCGCGTTACAATCATCAGCCAATCAAGGTGGTCATGCTTGCCCATTTACCCAAATTAATGGTCGAATATTACTGATGATCATTGTTATTTAAGAACATGCAGTGTGCGTAGGGTACCAAAACATCTTGTTCGTAAAAAAGCATCATAACGCACATTCTGGCGGGTCTGTTATTTACTGTAGGCTGCGCAAACCACAGGCCTTTAGCCTATTTTGGGCAAGCCTGCATTCATTCATTCATTCATTCATTCATTCAACCTTTATTTATTCTCGGAGGGTCATTGAGGGAAGCCCTCATTTTCAATGAAGCCGAGATTACAGAAGCGAAGCAAAGCGCTCCACAAACAACACAACATTCGAGGCCTTCTGTTGAAGAATTTTATATAAAGCCTCCGCTAACAGTAACCCTCCTGCCCCTGATAGGCCTACCACAGCTGTGGATAGTATGGAATGTTCAAGTAATAACACAATCCAATGTGTGTCTCAATTGTCCCCCGCTGAAGACCTCACACATTTCTCTAGATTTTGCAACGAACTTACATGACACAATGCCATAAAATATGCCAGTTTTAGGACGCAGAATAATGTTTGTAATGATACCAGGTAGGCCTACGTTTAACAGTAACAAGTGTAATGAGCTATTCATTGTCGAAGGTGCATGGTGAAGTGAAATTCTTACTTTGGAAAACAAACATTTGGCGATATCATCGCAGATCATCAGAATATTGCAACATATTCTGTGGGCTCTGGACTGCAGGCAACTTGTTAAGCCAGTGGTTCTCAAACTTTTATTTCATTCCCCACTTTGATCAAGGGGCATGACTGATGATAGTGGAGATAACGTGTTATCCCGAGGCTTTTGCAAGTCAGCATCTTCGACGGTAGTCTATTAAAACAAATTAAAAAAGAAAAAAGTTTTCGATGTCCCAAACGGAGAGCCATAGGCTACTTTATTGTTTTTAACGATCTCTATGCTGCTCACAAAAATGTAGGCATGGGGACATGATGAGATGATGACATGAAGTAGGCTATCCAACTGTCGTGTGTTAAATTATTGTGATTACGAGCCAGTGGTTTTCGTGACTCGGACATCTAACTAAATGCAACAGGCTCATATCGTCAAATATGAATGTAATTCTGCGGCATAAAGCAGATGTATTTGTTTATTGTACAGAAAAATAAAAATGACATGTCAAGCAGTCAATTGACTACATTGCAATCAAGAAGTAGGGCAAATTAAGACACTGTTTTGATTTGCGTAGTTGCGTTACCCCCAACACTGACAATAACATAGACAGCAAATTAAGATATTTTTTCGTTTTGTGGAGCGGCACCGGTAGGCTATCAAAAGCAGATTTCGATTTTCGCTACCACCGTGTAGTCAAGCCTTAAGCCATACCCAAGTAGCCTAACCTTAATCGAGGTAATGTTTAATTACGATTTATTTTGTTATTGAATTCGTAGGCTGGGATTCCTCTCGGTAACAATTACCACTGACAGAGCGATGTACAGTGGAAGAGCGACGCACAGTGGCTGAAAGTGGTACTAAAGCTTCACGCAGCTTCACGGCCTCGTAATGCGCGAATGAAGTGGTCATTTGAAAGCGATGCCCACTGTACCTGTGCTGAAGAAAACTGCTCCATCCTGCTTCAATGATTAGCGCCCCGTGGCACTGACACCCATCATCATGAAGTGCTTTGAGCGGCTTGTCATGTCACACATCAAATCCATTCTCCCCCCCACCCTGGACCCCTTCCAGTTTGCATACCGAGCCAAACGGTCCACAGAGGATGCAATCTGCTCTGCCCTCCACCCAGCCCTCACCCACCTGGAAAAAAGAGACTCATATGTGAGATTGCTGTTTATAGACTTCAGTTCTGCATTCAACACCATAATACCACAACAACTCATCTGCAAACTTGACAAACTGGGACTCACTACCTACCTCTGCAACTGGCTACTGGACTTCCTCTGTCAGAGGCCTCAAGTAGTACGTGTTGGCAACAATATCTCAAGCAGCATCACACTGAGCACGGGGGCCCCCCAAGGCTGCATGCTCAGTCCGCTGCTCTTCACCCTGCTGACGCATGACTGCACTGCAGCCTACAGCAACAACCACATAGTGAAATTTGCTGATGACACAACTCTGGTGGGTCTCATCACCAAGGGCGATGAGACTCAATACAGGATGGAGGTCGACCTTCTGACCACGTGGTGCAGGGACAACAACCTCCTGCTGAACGTCAGCAAGACCAAGGAGATTGTTGTTGACTTCCGGAGAGGTCACACCCAACACCTGCCACTGACCATCGACGGTGCTGTGGTGGAGAGAGTGAGCAGCACCAAATTCCTGGGAGTGCACATCAGTGAAGACCTCTCCTGGACCACCAACACTGCATCACTGGCGAAGAAAGCTCAGCGCCGCCTGTACTTCCTGCGGAAACTCAGGCGAGCAAGTGCTCCACCAGCCATCATGACCACATTCTACCGAGGCACCATTGAGAGCATCCTCTCCAGCTGTATCGCTGTGTGGGGCGGAAGCTGCACTGAATACAACAGGAAAGCCCTGCAGCGCATAGTGAACACAGCTGGAAGGATTATTGGCGCTTCACTCCCCTCCCTGAAGGACATTTACACCTCCCACCTCACCCGCAAGGCGACCACAATTGTGAGTGATGCAAGTCACCCCGCTCACAATTTGTTTTATCCACGGCCCTCTGGGAAGAGGTACAGAAGCCTGCGCTCCCGCACCACCAGACTCACCAACAGCTTCATACACCAGGCTGTTAGGATGCTGAACTCTCTCCCCCCTCCACCCTCAGCCACATAACATCTTGGACTTTTGGACCCACAATGGCTGCCTTGCACTACTCCACTTGCACTACTCCACTTGTACACTTGCACACTTTTCAACTTGTTGTTGTTGGCCTGTGTCCTGAAAACACTTCTGAACACACTGCTGCTGCTCTTACATAAACTTGCACCACTATGCCACTTCCATACTTAGGTCAAACAGAACTACCTCAGTCATTTATTTATTGGCCAGACTTTTGCACTATTATTATATTGACTGTCTACTTTATGCACAATTGCACAATTTCAACCCATTTTTTGCTGCTCTTATTTCTTCACTGTATGTGCCTTCCTTCTTATTTACTTTTTATATTGTTTAAATTGAATGTTATGTTTTGTCTGTGGACCTAATTGGTAAAATGTCTTGTCTCCACTGTGGGATAGTGGGAAACGTAATTTCGATCTCTTTGTATGTCTCGACATGTGAAGAAATTGACAATAAAGCAGACTTTGACTTTGAGCTGCAGATCCCCACCACCCCACCCAGACACACTGATCCAGTGAGGAGCTGCAGATCCCCACCACCCCACCCAGACACACTGATCCAGTGAGGAGCTGCAGATCCCCAGCACCCCACCCCACCCAGACACACTGATCCAGTGAGGAGCTGCAGATCCCCCCCACCCCACCCAGACACACTGATCCAGTGAGGAGCTGCAGATCCCCACCACCCCACCCAGACACACTGATCCAGTGAGGAGCTGCAGATCCCCACCACCCCACCCAGACACACTGATCCAGTGAGGAGCTGCAGATCCCCAGCACCCCACCCCACCCAGACACACTGATCCAGTGAGGAGCTGCAGATCCCCCCCACCCCACCCAGACACACTGATCCAGTGAGGAGCTGCAGATCCCCACCACCCCACCCAGACACACTGATCCAGTGAGGAGCTGCAGATCCCCAGCACCCCACCCCACCCAGACACACTGATCCAGTGAGGAGCTGCAGATCCCCCCCACCCCACCCAGACACACTGATCCAGTGAAGAGCTGCAGATCCACCACCCCACACCACCCAGACACACTGATCCAGTGAGGAGCTGCAGATCCCCAGCACCCCACCCAGACACACTGATCCAGTGAGGAGCTGCAGATCCCCCCCACCCCACCCAGACACACTGATCCAGTGAGGAGCTGCAGATCCCCAGCACCCCACCCAGACACACTGATCCAGTGAAGAGCTGCAGATCCACCACCCCACCCCACCCAGACACACTGATCCAGTGAGGAGGAATTACTGCTGTTGTGGACTACATTAAACTTGTAGATTTTATTACTGGATTTAGTTTGAATTGGTACTAGACATTGAACTGTGTTGGATATTCTGAAGATGACGATTTTACTACAATAAAGGAACTTAACTTTCTTGGAAGCTACTGGAAATTATTGGGCAGCGCGTCGGGCAAGTTAGTCTCCCCTACTCTCTCGGTGACCAAAGCTTTGAGTCGCCCACACATATAAAATCCTTTCCCACACCAGGCACATTTATGAGGCTTCCCTTGAGAGTGTATCAACATATGGGATTTAAGATATGAAATCATATAAAATCCTTTCCCACACTGGGCACATTTATGAGGCATCTCTCCAGGGTGTGTCATTTGGGATACCAAAGCTGATCTATGTGAAAAAAATTTCCACACTGAGCACATTTATAAGACCTCTCTCCAGTTTGTACAAGCATGGATTTTGAGTTTTGAGATTTCTGAAAACCCTTTCCCACATTCGATATATTTATGAGGTTTAGTGTGACTAAGCATATGGTAATTCAGCTCCCAACTTTGATATATTTATGAGGTTTAGTGTGACTAAGCATATGGTAATTCAGCTCCAAACTTTGAATACAAGTTTTTCCACATCTTAATGAATATCTTGACAAGATGCAGCAATTCCTTTTAATGGATACAAGATGCAACACACATTGTGAAACACTAAACATGTCCACTGTTTTCTGGAACTGATTTGTTTGACATTATGGTGGTAATGAATTTCCAAATGTATGGACAAGCAAAATGTTACTGTTTATGTGTGTATGTAGGTAGCTAGACATCATAGTAATGCAGAAACCTGCAAAAAATGGCTGCAGTTCTGAGGGTTAAATTAAGAGGTGGAGCGATTGTTTTTCAAAAAATCTTTCTCCTTCAACAGTTCATATGTTATCTTTAACCTATTTTCAATTATATATAGGGTTAACATGATTTGTAAATCATAGCATCTGATATTAGATATGATGTATTTTAGAAATGCATATGTGATTGGAAGCCAATAAAGGTAGTTAGACATCATAGTATTACAAGAAATGTCTGAAGTTTCCACTCACTGTCAATTACATGTGCAGTACCCTAACACCAAGGTTTGTCCTTTTTTGGTCATTCAAACATGTAGATTTTCATTCACATAATTGCATTGCATGTAAATGCAATGGACTATTATCACTGTTCTTCATATTATTAGAGTGCATGAAAATGCACTCTACTGTTCTTCCTAGGCTTCTTCTTCTTCTTCTTCTTCTTCTTATTAGAGTGCATGAAAATGCACTCTACTGTTCTTCCTAGGCTTCTTCTTCTTCTTCTTCTTCTTCTTCTTCTTATTAGAGTGCATGAAAATGCACTCTACTGTTCTTCCTAGGCTTCTTCTTCTTCTTCTTCTTCTTATTCTTATTATTCGTCTTCTTCTAACGCAGTTAATGCAGCTTCAACTGTTTAACGTAGAAACTTCATTCAAACTATGTTGCGTAGGTCTTACTTAGGACATGTGGGCTATGTATTTTTCATCTTTGTAACTTTTATACTTTTTAAACTATTAATTAAAAACTACTCTAAATTTCCCCATAGACTTAACATGGGCTGATGACATCACAATGGACTAATTAACTTGATTTGCACCTGTATCATCTTCCAGCTGCTCATCTAGGCCCCATCAAAGAATCAGTTCAACTGATTGCACCTGTATCAACTGCTTTCTACTGAACTAGACCAACTCTCTCTGTGTTTCTCCATTCTACAAGGATATAAGACACATTTCATCCAACTTTCTATCCATTCATCCTCTTCAAACCATTCACTCATCCACCCATTAAACTATCCATCAACATCCATTAAACAATCTGCCTATCAACATCCATTCAACTTTCTGTCTATCAACATCCATTACACTATCTAAATTTAACTTTTAAACTATATACTCTGTCTCAGGCTTTAAGCATACAATATGGCTCTATTAAGACTGCCTTTAAGCAATTAGAATCCTAGGCCAGGTGGCCAGGCTATATTAAACCTCATCTACCTAGTTCAGTCATTCCAACTATTAAACCTCATCTACCTAGCAAATAATTTAACCTTTTAAACTATCCACCTATTTAACTGTTCAGTCATTCCAACTATATTAAACCTTATCTACCTAGTTCAGTCATTCCAACTATATTAAACCTCATCTACCTAGCAAATAATTTAACCTTTTACACTATCCACCTATTTAACTGTTCAGTCATTTCAACTATATTAAACCTCATCTACCTAGCAACCAATATAGTTTGTTTTTACTCTGTATGATATTTTACATCATATTTGTTGCATTTTCATGCACTGTATTTCCTTCAGGAAATGCTTTTCTAGTTAGAGTGCATGAAAATGCACTCTACTGTTCTTCCTAGGCTTCTTCTTCTTCTTATTACAGTGCATGAAAATGCACTGTACTGTTATTCCAAGGCATTTTATTATTACAGTGCATGAAAATGCACTGTACTGTTATTCCAAGGCATTTTATTATTATTATTACAGTGCATGAAAATGCACTGTACTGTTATTCCAAGGCATTTTATTATTACAGTGCATGAAAATGCACTGTACTGTTATTCCAAGGCATTTTATTATTACAGTGCATGAAAATGCACTGTACTGTTATTCCAAGGCATTTTATTATTATTATTACAGTGCATGAAAATGCACTGTACTGTTATTCCAAGGCATTTTATTATTACAGTGCATGAAAATGCACTGTACTGTTATTCCAAGGCATTTTATTATTATTATTACAGTGCATGAAAATGCACTGTACTGTTATTCCAAGGCATTTTATTATTACAGTGCATGAAAATGCACTGTACTGTTATTCCAAGGCATTTTATTACAGTGCATGAAAATGCACTGTACTGTTATTCCAAGGCATTTTATTACAGTGCATGAAAATGTACTGTACTGTTATTCCAAGGCATTTTATTATTATTACAGTGCATGAAAATGCACTGTACTGTTATTCCAAGGCATTTTATTATTACAGTGCATGAAAATGCACTGTACTGTTATTCCAAGGCATTTTATTACAGTGCATGAAAATGCACTGTACTGTTATTCCAAGGCATTTTATTATTACAGTGCATGAAAATGCACTGTACTGTTATTCCAAGGCATTTTATTATTATTATTATTATTATTCTTCTTCTAACGCACTTAATGCAGCTTCAACCGTTTAACGTAGAAACTTCATTCAAACTATGTTACGTAGGTCTTACTTAGGACATGTGAGCTTTGTATTTTTCAACTTTGTAACTTTTATACTTTTTAAACTATTAATTAAAAACTAATCAAAATTTCCCCATTGACTTAACATTATGATTATGACATCACAATACGGCCGTTAAGCAATTAGAATCCTATGGCAGGTGTTCGGGCCACCTGTTTCAACTGCCAGTCTCAGGCTTTAAGCATACAAACTGGCCCTATTAAGACTACACATCCTGTTCAACTGCTTCCTCTGCCAGAAACTGTTTCAAAATAAAAGTCCTCACTACAATATTTCACTGTTAAACAATTTAACCCTTTAAACTACTGAACTTTTTAACTGTTCAGCCATTGTAACTGTTACTTGTCATCAACTATGACTACTCCTACCCACTGTAGCTAGTTAGCATGGTTAGCATAGTTAGCATGCTAACATGTTAGCATGCTAGCATGTTAGCATGCTAGTTAGCTTTTTTAGCAAAACTGCTAAAAATGATTAGCTAAGTTAGCTAAGTCACATGGTTAGCATAGTTAGCATGCTAACATGTTAGCATGCTAGTTAGCATTTTTTGCAAAACTGCTAAAAATGATTAGCTAAGTTAGCTAAGTCACATGGTTAGCATAGTTAGCATGCTAACATGTTAGCATGCTAGTTAGCATTTTTTGCAAAACTGCTAAAAATGATTAGCTAAGTTAGCTAAGTCACATGGTTAGCATAGTTAGCATGCTAGCATGTTAGCATGCTAGTTAGCATTTTTTACAAAACTGCTAAAAATGATTAGCTAAGTTAGCTAAGTCACATGGTTAGCATAGTTAGCATGCTAACATGTTAGCATGCTAGTTAGCTTTTTTAGCAAAACTGCTAAAAATGATTAGCTAAGTTAGCTAAGTCACATGGTTAGCATAGTTAGCATGCTAACATGTTAGCATGCTAGTTAGCATTTTTTGCAAAACTGCTAAAAATGATTAGCTAAGTTAGCTAAGTCACATGGTTAGCATAGTTAGCATGCTAACATGTTAGCATGCTAGTTAGCATTTTTTGCAAAACTGCTAAAAATGATTAGCTAAGTTAGCTAAGTCACATGGTTAGCATAGTTAGCATGCTAGCATGTTAGCATGCTAGTTAGCATTTTTTACAAAACTACTAAAAATTATTAGCTAAGTCACATGGTTAGCATAGTTAGCATGCTAGCATGTTAACATGCTAGTTAGCATTATTAGCAAAACTGCTAAAAATGATTAGCTAAGTTAGCTAAGTCACATGGTTAGCATAGTTAGCATGCTAGCATGTTACCATGCTAGTTAGCATTTTTTACAAAACTGCTAAAAATGATTAGCTAAGTTAGCTAAGTCACATGGTTAGCATAGTTAGCATGCTAACATGTTAGCATGCTAGTTAGCATTTTTTGCAAAACTGCTAAAAATGATTAGCTAAGTTAGCTAAGTCACATGGTTAGCATAGTTAGCATGCTAGCATGTTAGCATGCTAGTTAGCATTTTTTACAAAACTACTAAAAATTATTAGCTAAGTCACATGGTTAGCATAGTTAGCATGCTAGCATGTTAACATGCTAGTTAGCATTATTAGCAAAACTGCTAAAAATGATTAGCTAAGTTAGCTAAGTCACATGGTTAGCATAGTTAGCATGCTAGCATGTTACCATGCTAGTTAGCATTTTTTACAAAACTGCTAAAAATGATTAGCTAAGTTAGCTAAGTCACATGGTTAGCATAGTTAGCATGCTAACATGTTAGCATGCTAGTTAGCATGCTAATTAGCATTTTTAGCCAAACTGCTAAAAATGATTAGCTAAGTTAGCTAAGTCACATGGTTAGCATAGTTAGCATGCTAGCATGTTAGCATGCTAGTTAGCATTTTTAGCAAAACTATTAAAAATGATTAGCTAAGTTAGCATGTTAGCATTGCTAGTTAGCAACATGCTAGTTAGCATAACTACTAAAAATGAAAACATTAGCTAAGTTAACTAAGTTAAGTATTATCCACCTATTTAACCGTTCAATCATTCCAACTATATTAAACCTTATCTACCAAGCAAATCATTTAACCATATAAACTATCCACCTATTTAACTGTTCAGTCACTCCAACTATATTAAACCTCATCTACCTAGCAACCAATATAGTTTGTTTTTACTCTGTATGATATTTTACATCATATATTTTGCATTTTCATGCACTGTATTTCCTTCAGGAAATGCTTTTCTAGTTATTATTCTTCTTCTAACGCACTTAATGCAGCTTCAACCGTTTAACGTAGAAACTTCATTCAAACTATGTTACGTAGGTCTTACTTAGGACATGTGAGCTTTGTATTTTTCAACTTTGTAACTTTTATACTTTTTAAACTATTAATTAAAAACTAATCAAAATTTCCCCATTGACTTAACATTATGATTATGACATCACAATACGGCCGTTAAGCAATTAGAATCCTATGGCAGGTGTTCGGGCCACCTGCATCAACTGCCATTCTCAGGCTTTAAGCATACAAACTGGCCCTATTAAGACTACACATCCTGTTCAACTGCTTCCTCTGCCGAAAACTGTTTCAAAATAAAAGTCCTCACTACAATATTTCACTGTTAAACAATTTAACCCTTTAAACTACTGAACTTTTTAACTGTTCAGCCATTGTAACTGTTACTTGTCATCAACTATGACTCCTACCCACTGTAGCTAGTTAGCATGGTTAGCATAGTTAGCATGCTAGCATGTTAGCATGTTAGCATGCTAGTTAGCATTTTTTACAAAACTGCTAAAAATGATTAGGTAAGTTAGCTAAGTCACATGGTTAGCATAGTTAGCATGCTAACATGTTAGCATGCTAGTTAGCATTTTTTACAAAACTGCTAAAAATGATTAGCTAAGTTAGCTAAGTCACATGGTTAGCATAGTTAGCATGCTAGCATGTTAGCATGCTAGTTAGCATTTTTTACAAAACTGCTAAAAATGATTAGGTAAGTTAGCTAAGTCACATGGTTAGCATAGTTAGCATGCTAACATGTTAGCATGCTAGTTAGCATTTTTTACAAAACTGCTAAAAATGATTAGCTAAGTTAGCTAAGTCACATGGTTAGCATAGTTAGCATGCTAGCATGTTAGCATGCTAGTTAGCATTTTTTACAAAACTGCTAAAAATGATTAGCTAAGTTAGCCAAGTCTCATGGTTAGCATAGTTAGCATGCTAACATGTTAGCATGCTAGTTAGCATTTTTTGCAAAACTGCTAAAAATGATTAGCTAAGTTAGCTAAGTCACATGGTTAGCATAGTTAGCATGCTAACATGTTAGCATGCTAGTTAGCATATTTAGCAAAACTACTAAAAATGATTAGCTAAGTTAGCTAAGTCACATGGTTAGCATAGTTCACATGTTAATTAGCATAGTTATCATAACTAATAAAAATGATTAGCTAGGTTAGCTAAGTCATATGGTTAGCATAGTTAACATTTTAACATTGTTAGCATGCTAGTTAGCATAGTAACTTGGTTAACATTATTATCTTTATTAACATAGTTAGCATAACTACTAGCAAACATTGGAGCCATTCTAACTGTTAGTTATCGTCAACTATCTGCCTAAATAATTTAACCATTTCAATTATTAACCTGTTTAACTGTTCAGTCATTCCAACTATATTAAACCCTATCTACCAAGCAAATAATTTAACCATATGAACTCATCATATTTTTGCATTTTCATGCACTGTATTTCCTTCAGGAAATGCTTTTCTAGTTATTATTATTATTCTTCTTCTAACGCACTTAATGCAGCTTCAACCGTTTAACGTAGAAACTTCATTCAAACTATGTTACGTAGGTCTTACTTAGGACATGTGAGCTTTGTATTTTTCAACTTTGTAACTTTTATACTTTTTAAACTATTAATTAAAAACTAATCAAAATTTCCCCATTGACTTAACATTATGATTATGACATCACAATACGGCCGTTAAGCAATTAGAATCCTATGGCAGGTGTTCGGGCCACCTGTTTCAACTGCCAGTCTCAGGCTTTAAGCATACAAACTGGCCCTATTAAGACTACACATCCTGTTCAACTGCTTCCTCTGCCAAAAACTGTTTCAAAATAAAAGTCCTCACTACAATATTTCACTGTTAAACAATTTAACCCTTTAAACTACTGAACTTTTTAACTGTTCAGCCATTGTAACTGTTACTTGTCATCAACTATGACTCCTACCCACTGTAGCTAGTTAGCATGGTTAGCATAGTTAGCATGTTAGCATACTAGCATGTTAGCATGCTAGTTAGCATTTTTTGCAAAACTGCTAAAAATGATTAGCTAAGTTAGCTAAGTCACATGGTTAGCATAGTTAGCATGCTAGCATGTTAGCATGCTAGTTAGCATTTTTTACAAAATTGCTAAAAATGATTAGCTAAGTTAGCTAAGTCACATGGTTAGCATAGTTAGCATGCTAGCATGTTAGCATGCTAGTTAGCATTTTTTGCAAAACTGCTAAAAATGATTAGATAAGTTAGCTAAGTCACATGGTTAGCATAGTTAACATGCTAGCATGTTAGCATGCTAGTTAGCATTTTTTGCAAAACTGTTAAAAATGATTAGCTAAGTTAGCTAAGTCACATAGTTAGCATAGTTAGCATGCTAGCATGTTAGCATGCTAGTTAGCATTTTTTGCAAAACTACTAAAAATGATTAGCTAAGTTAGCTAAGTCACATGGTTAGCATAGTTAGTATGCTAGTTAGCATTTTTTGCAAAACTCCTAAAAATGATTAGCTAAGTTAGCTAAGTCACATAGTTAGCATGCTAGCATGTTAGCATGCTAGTTAGCATTTTTTGCAAAACTACTAAAAATGATTAGCTAGGTAAGCTAAGTCTCATGGTTAACATTGTTAGCATTTTAACATTATTAGCATGCTATTTTTGCATTTTCATGCACTGTATTTCCTTCAGGAAATGCTTTTCTAGTTATTATTATTATTATTATTATTATTCTAACGCACTTAATGCAGCTTCAACCGTTTAACGTAGAAACTTCATTCAAACTATGTTACGTAGGTCTTAATTAGGACATGTGAGCTTTGTATTTTTCAACTTTGTAACTTTTATACTTTTTAAACTATTAATTAAAAACTAATCAAAATTTCCCCATTGACTTAACATTATGATTATGACATCACAATACGGCCGTTAAGCAATTAGAATCCTATGGCAGGTGTTCGGGCCACCTGTTTCAACTGCCAGTCTCAGGCTTTAAGCATACAAACTGGCCCTATTAAGACTACACATCCTGTTCAACTGCTTCCTCTGCCAAAAACTGTTTCAAAATAAAAGTCCTCACTACAATATTTCACTGTTAAACAATTTAACCCTTTAAACTACTGAACTTTTTAACTGTTCAGCCATTGTAACTGTTACTTGTCATCAACTATGACTCCTACCCACTGTAGCTAGTTAGCATGGTTAGCATAGTTAGCATGCTAGCATGTTAGCATGTTAGCATGCTAGTTAGCATTTTTTACAAAACTGCTAAAAATGATTAGCTAAGTTAGCTAAGTCACATGGTTAGCATAGTTAGCATGCTAACATGTTAGCATGCTAGTTAGCATTTTTTACAAAACTGCTAAAAATGATTAGCTAAGTTAGCTAAGTCATATGGTTAGCATAGTTAGCATGCTAGCATGTTAGCATGCTAGTTAGCATTTTTTACAAAACTGCTAAAAATGATTAGCTAAGTTAGCTAAGTCACATGGTTAGCATAGTTAGCATGCTAGCATAGTTAGCATGCTAACATGTTAGCATGCTAGTTAGCATAGTTAGCAAAACTGCTAAAAATGATTAGCTAGATTAGCTAAGTCACATGGTTAACATAGTTAGCATGTTAGCATTGCTAACTACTAAAAATGCATTAGCTAAGTTAACTAAGTTAAGTATTGTCCACCTATTTAACCGTTCAATCATTCCAACTTTATTAAACCTTATCTTCCAAGCAAATCATTTAACCATATAAACTATCCACCTATTTAACTGTTCAGTCACTCCAACTATATTAAACCTCATCTACCTAGCAACCAATATAGTTTGTTTTTACTCTGTATGATATTTTACATCATATTTTTTGCATTTTCATGCACTGTATTTCCTTCAGGAAATGCTTTTCTAGTTATTATTATTCTTCTTCTAACGCACTTAATGCAGCTTCAACCGTTTAACGTAGAAACTTCATTCAAACTATGTTACGTAGGTCTTAATTAGGACATGTGAGCTTTGTATTTTTCAACTTTGTAACTTTTATACTTTTTAAACTATTAATTAAAAACTAATCAAAATTTCCCCATTGACTTAACATTATGATTATGACATCACAATACGGCCGTTAAGCAATTAGAATCCTATGGCAGGTGTTCGGGCCACCTGTTTCAACTGCCAGTCTCAGGCTTTAAGCATACAAACTGGCCCTATTAAGACTACACATCCTGTCCAACTGCTTCCTCTGCCAAAAACTGTTTCAAAATAAAAGTCCTCACTACAATATTTCACTGTTAAACAATTTAACCCTTTAAACTACTGAACTTTTTAACTGTTCAGCCATTGTAACTGTTACTTGTCATCAACTATGACTCCTACCCACTGTAGCTAGTTAGCATGGTTAGCATAGTTAGCATGCTAGCATAGTTAGCATGCTAGCATGTTAGCATGCTAGTTAGCATTTTTTACAAAACTGCTAAAAATGATTAGCTAAGTTAGCTAAGTCACATGGTTGGAAATGCTTTTCTAGTTGTTATTATTCTTCTTCTAACGCACTTAATGCAGCTTCAACCGTTTAACGTAGAAACTTCATTCAAACTATGTTACGTAGGTCTTACTTAGGACATGTGAGCTTTGTATTTTTCAACTTTGTAACTTTTATACTTTTTAAACTATTAATTAAAAACTAATCAAAATTTCCCCATTGACTTAACATTATGATTATGACATCACAATACGGCCGTTAAGCAATTAGAATCCTATGGCAGGTGTTCGGGCCACCTGTTTCAACTGCCAGTCTCAGGCTTTAAGCATACAAACTGGCCCTATTAAGACTACACATCCTGTTCAACTGCTTCCTCTGCCAAAAACTGTTTCAAAATAAAAGTCCTCACTACAATATTTCACTGTTAAACAATTTAACCCTTTAAACTACTGAACTTTTTAACTGTTCAGCCATTGTAACTGTTACTTGTCATCAACTATGACTCCTACCCACTGTAGCTAGTTAGCATGGTTAGCATAGTTAGCATGTTAGCATGTTAGCATGCTAGTTAGCATTTTTTGCAAAACTGCTAAAAATGATTAGCTAAGTTAGCTAAGTCACATGGTTAGCATAGTTAGCATGCTAGCATGTTAGCATGCTAGTTAGCATTTTTTACAAAATTGCTAAAAATGATTAGCTAAGTTAGCTAAGTCACATGGTTAGCATAGTTAGCATGCTAGCATGTTAGCATGCTAGTTAGCATTTTTTGCAAAACTGCTAAAAATGATTAGATAAGTTAGCTAAGTCACATGGTTAGCATAGTTAGTATGCTAGTTAGCATTTTTTGCAAAACTCCTAAAAATGATTAGCTAAGTTAGCTAAGTCACATAGTTAGCATGCTAGCATGTTAGCATGCTAGTTAGCATTTTTTGCAAAACTACTAAAAATGATTAGCTAGGTAAGCTAAGTCTCATGGTTAACATTGTTAGCATTTTAACATTATTAGCATGCTATTTTTGCATTTTCATGCACTGTATTTCCTTCAGGAAATGCTTTTCTAGTTATTACAGTGCATGAAAATGCACTGTACTGTTATTCCAAGGCATTTTATTATTATTATTATTATTCTTCTTCTAACGCACTTAATGCAGCTTCAACCGTTTAACGTAGAAACTTCATTCAAACTATGTTACGTAGGTCTTACTTAGGACATGTGAGCTTTGTATTTTTCAACTTTGTAACTTTTATACTTTTTAAACTATTAATTAAAAACTAATCAAAATTTCCCCATTGACTTAACATTATGATTATGACATCACAATACGGCCGTTAAGCAATTAGAATCCTATGGCAGGTGTTCGGGCCACCTGTTTCAACTGCCAGTCTCAGGCTTTAAGCATACAAACTGGCCCTATTAAGACTACACATCCTGTTCAACTGCTTCCTCTGCCAAAAACTGTTTCAAAATAAAAGTCCTCACTACAATATTTCACTGTTAAACAATTTAACCCTTTAAACTACTGAACTTTTTAACTGTTCAGCCATTGTAACTGTTACTTGTCATCAACTATGACTCCTACCCACTGTAGCTAGTTAGCATGGTTAGCATAGTTAGCATGTTAGCATGCTAGCATGTTAGCATGCTAGTTAGCATTTTTTGCAAAACTGCTAAAAATGATTAGCTAAGTTAGCTAAGTCACATGGTTAGCATAGTTAGCATGCTAGCATGTTAGCATGCTAGTTAGCATTTTTTACAAAATTGCTAAAAATGATTAGCTAAGTTAGCTAAGTCACATGGTTAGCATAGTTAGCATGTTAGCATGTTAGCATGCTAGTTAGCATTTTTTACAAAACTGCTAAAAATTATTAGCTAAGTTAGCTAAGTCACATGGTTAGCATAGTTAGCATGCTAACATGTTAGCATGCTAGTTAGCATTTTTTGCAAAACTGCTAAAAATGATTAGCTAAGTTAGCTAAGTCACATGGTTAGCATAGTTAGCATGCTAACATGTTAGCATGCTAGTTAGCATTTTTTATAAAACTGCTAAAAATGATTAGCAAAGTTAGCTAAGTCACATGGTTAACATAATTAGCATGTTAGCATGCTAATTAGCATAGTTATCATAACTAATACAAATTATTAGCTAGGTTAGCTAAGTCATATGGTTAGCATAGTTAACATTTTAATATTGTTAGCATGCTAGTTAGCGTAGTTACTTGGTTAGCATTATTATCTTTAACATAGTTAGCATAACTACTAGCAAACATTGGAGCCATTCCAACTGTTAGTTATCGTCAACTATCTGCCTAAATAATTTAACCATTTCAATTATCAACCTATTTAACTGGTTAGTCATTCCAACTATATTAAACCTTATCTACCAAGCAAATAATTTAACCATATGAACTCATCATATTTTTGCATTTTCATGCACTGTATTTCCTTCAGGAAATGCTTTTCTAGTTCTTATTATTCCTCTTCTTCTAACGCAGTTAATGCAGCTTCAACCATTTAACGTAGAAACTTCATTCAAACATTGACGCGTAGGTCTTAATTAGGACATGTGGGCTTTGTATTTTTCAACTTTGTAACTTTTATACTTTTTAAACTATTAATTAAAAACTATCAAAATTTTCCCATTGACTTAACATTGCCCTTTATGACATCACAGCAATTAGAATCTTATGGCAGGTGTTCAGGCCAGCTGGCCCAACTGCCATTCTCAGGCTTTAAGCATACAAACTGGCCCTATTAAGACTACACATCCTGTTCAACTGCTTCCTCTGCCAAAAACTGTTTCAAAATAAAAGTCCTCACTACAATATTTCACTGTTAAACAATTTAACCCTTTAAACTACTTAACTTTTTAACTGTTCAGCCATTGTAACTGTTACTTGTCATCAACTATGACTCCTACCCACTGTAGCTAGTTAGCTAAGTTAGCTAAGTAACTTGGTTAGCATAGTTAGCATGCTAGCATGTTAGCATGTTAGTTAGCATGTTAGTTAGCATTTTTAGCAAAACTGCTAAAAATGATTAGCTAAGTTAGCTAAGTCACATGGTTAGCATAGTTAGCATGCTAGCATGTTAGCATGCTAGTTAACATTTTTAGCAAAACTGCTAAAAATGATTAGCTAAGTTAGCTAAGTCACATGGTTAGCATAGTTAGCATGCTAGCATGTTAGCATGCTAGTTAGCATTTTTAGCAAAACTGCTAAAAATGATTAACTAAGTTAGCTAAGTAACATGGTTAGCATAGTTAGCATGCTAACATGTTAGTTAGCATAGTTAGCAAAACTGCTAAAAATTATTAGCTAGGTTAGCTAAGTCACATGGTTAACATAACTACTAAAAATGAAAACATTAGCTAAGTTAACTAAGTTAAGTATTATCCACCTATTTAACCGTTCAATCATTCCAACTATATTAAACCTTATCTACCAAGCAAATCATTTAACCATATAAACGATCCACCTATTTAACTGTTCAGTCACTCCAACTATATTAAACCTCATCTACCTAGCAACCAATATAGTTTGTTTTTACTCTGTATGATATTTTACATCATATTTTTTGCATTTTCATGCACTGTATTTCCTTCAGGAAATGCTTTTCTAGTTATTATTATTATTATTATTATTATTCTAACGCACTTAATGCAGCTTCAACCGTTTAACGTAGAAACTTCATTCAAACTATGTTACGTAGGTCTTAATTAGGACATGTGAGCTTTGTATTTTTCAACTTTGTAACTTTTATACTTTTTAAACTATTAATTAAAAACTAATCAAAATTTCCCCATTGACTTAACATTATGATTATGACATCACAATACGGCCGTTAAGCAATTAGAATCCTATGGCAGGTGTTCGGGCCACCTGTTTCAACTGCCAGTCTCAGGCTTTAAGCATACAAACTGGCCCTATTAAGACTACACATCCTGTTCAACTGCTTCCTCTGCCAAAAACTGTTTCAAAATAAAAGTCCTCACTACAATATTTCACTGTTAAACAATTTAACCCTTTAAACTACTGAACTTTTTAACTGTTCAGCCATTGTAACTGTTACTTGTCATCAACTATGACTCCTACCCACTGTAGCTAGTTAGCATGGTTAGCATAGTTAGCATGCTAGCATGTTAGCATAGTTAGCATGCTAGCATGTTAGCATGTTAGCATGCTAGTTAGCATTTTTTACAAAACTGCTAAAAATGATTAGCTAAGTTAGCTAAGTCACATGGTTAGCATAGTTAGCATGCTAACATGTTAGCATGCTAGTTAGCATTTTTTACAAAACTGCTAAAAATGATTAGCTAAGTTAGCTAAGTCATATGGTTAGCATAGTTAGCATGCTAGCATGTTAGCATGCTAGTTAGCATTTTTTACAAAACTGCTAAAAATGATTAGCTAAGTTAGCTAAGTCACATGGTTAGCATAGTTAGCATGCTAGCATAGTTAGCATGCTAACATGTTAGCATGCTAGTTAGCATAGTTAGCAAAACTGCTAAAAATGATTAGCTAGATTAGCTAAGTCACATGGTTAACATAGTTAGCATGTTAGCATTGCTAACTACTAAAAATGCATTAGCTAAGTTAACTAAGTTAAGTATTGTCCACCTATTTAACCGTTCAATCATTCCAACTTTATTAAACCTTATCTTCCAAGCAAATCATTTAACCATATAAACTATCCACCTATTTAACTGTTCAGTCACTCCAACTATATTAAACCTCATCTACCTAGCAACCAATATAGTTTGTTTTTACTCTGTATGATATTTTACATCATATTTTTTGCATTTTCATGCACTGTATTTCCTTCAGGAAATGCTTTTCTAGTTATTATTATTCTTCTTCTAACGCACTTAATGCAGCTTCAACCGTTTAACGTAGAAACTTCATTCAAACTATGTTACGTAGGTCTTAATTAGGACATGTGAGCTTTGTATTTTTCAACTTTGTAACTTTTATACTTTTTAAACTATTAATTAAAAACTAATCAAAATTTCCCCATTGACTTAACATTATGATTATGACATCACAATACGGCCGTTAAGCAATTAGAATCCTATGGCAGGTGTTCGGGCCACCTGTTTCAACTGCCAGTCTCAGGCTTTAAGCATACAAACTGGCCCTATTAAGACTACACATCCTGTCCAACTGCTTCCTCTGCCAAAAACTGTTTCAAAATAAAAGTCCTCACTACAATATTTCACTGTTAAACAATTTAACCCTTTAAACTACTGAACTTTTTAACTGTTCAGCCATTGTAACTGTTACTTGTCATCAACTATGACTCCTACCCACTGTAGCTAGTTAGCATGGTTAGCATAGTTAGCATGCTAGCATGTTAGCATGCTAGCATGTTAGCATGCTAGTTAGCATTTTTTACAAAACTGCTAAAAATGATTAGCTAAGTTAGCTAAGTCACATGGTTAGCATAGTTAGCATGCTAGCATGTTAGCATGCTAGTTAGCATTTTTTACAAAACTGCTAAAAAATGATTAGCTAAGTTAGCTAAGTCACATGGTTAGCATAGTTAGCATGCTAACATGTTAGCATGCTAGTTAGCATTTTTTACAAAACTGCTAAAAATGATTAGCTAAGTTAGCTAAGTCACATGGTTGGCATAGTTAGCATGCTAACATGTTAGCATGCTAGTTAGCATTTTTTACAAAACTGCTAAAAATGATTAGCTAAGTTAGCTAAGTCACATGGTTAGCATAGTTAGCATGCTAACATGTTAGCATGCTAGTTAGCATAGTTAGCAAAACTGCTAAAAATGATTAGCTAGATTAGCTAAGTCACATGGTTAACATAGTTAGCATTGCTAACTACTAAAAATGCATTAGCTAAGTTAACTAAGTTAAGTATTGTCCACCTATTTAACCGTTCAATCATTCCAACTATATTAAACCTTATCTTCCAAGCAAATCATTTAACCATATAAACTATCCACCTATTTAACTGTTCAGTCACTCCAACTATATTAAACCTCATCTACCTAGCAACCAATATAGTTTGTTTTTACTCTGTATGATATTTTACATCATATTTTTTGCATTTTCATGCACTGTATTTCCTTCAGGAAATGCTTTTCTAGTTATTATTATTCTTCTTCTAACGCACTTAATGCAGCTTCAACCGTTTAACGTAGAAACTTCATTCAAACTATGTTACGTAGGTCTTACTTAGGACATGTGAGCTTTGTATTTTTCAACTTTGTAACTTTTATACTTTTTAAACTATTAATTAAAAACTAATCAAAATTTCCCCATTGACTTAACATTATGATTATGACATCACAATACGGCCGTTAAGCAATTAGAATCCTATGGCAGGTGTTCGGGCCACCTGTTTCAACTGCCAGTCTCAGGCTTTAAGCATACAAACTGGCCCTATTAAGACTACACATCCTGTTCAACTGCTTCCTCTGCCAAAAACTGTTTCAAAATAAAAGTCCTCACTACAATATTTCACTGTTAAACAATTTAACCCTTTAAACTACTGAACTTTTTAACTGTTCAGCCATTGTAACTGTTACTTGTCATCAACTATGACTCCTACCCACTGTAGCTAGTTAGCATGGTTAGCATAGTTAGCATGTTAGCATGTTAGCATGCTAGTTAGCATTTTTTGCAAAACTGCTAAAAATGATTAGCTAAGTTAGCTAAGTCACATGGTTAGCATAGTTAGCATGCTAGCATGTTAGCATGCTAGTTAGCATTTTTTACAAAATTGCTAAAAATGATTAGCTAAGTTAGCTAAGTCACATGGTTAGCATAGTTAGCATGCTAGCATGTTAGCATGCTAGTTAGCATTTTTTACAAAATTGCTAAAAATGATTAGCTAAGTTAGCTAAGTCACATGGTTAGCATAGTTAGCATGCTAGCATGTTAGCATGCTAGTTAGCATTTTTTGCAAAACTGCTAAAAATGATTAGATAAGTTAGCTAAGTCACATGGTTAGCATAGTTAACATGCTAGCATGTTAGCATGCTAGTTAGCATTTTTTGCAAAACTGTTAAAAATGATTAGCTAAGTTAGCTAAGTCACATAGTTAGCATAGTTAGCATGCTAGCATGTTAACATGCTAGTTAGCATTTTTTGCAAAACTACTAAAAATGATTAGCTAAGTTAGCTAAGTCACATGGTTAGCATAGTTAGCATGCTAGCATGTTAGCATGCTAGTTAGCATTTTTTGCAAAACTCCTAAAAATGATTAGCTAAGTTAGCTAAGTCACATAGTTAGCATGCTAGCATGTTAGCATGCTAGTTAGCATTTTTTGCAAAACTACTAAAAATGATTAGCTAGGTAAGCTAAGTCTCATGGTTAACATTGTTAGCATTTTAACATTATTAGCATGCTATTTTTGCATTTTCATGCACTGTATTTCCTTCAGGAAATGCTTTTCTAGTTATTACAGTGCATGAAAATGCACTGTACTGTTATTCCAAGGCATTTTATTATTATTATTCTTCTTCTAACGCACTTAATGCAGCTTCAACCGTTTAACGTAGAAACTTCATTCAAACTATGTTACGTAGGTCTTAATTAGGACATGTGAGCTTTGTATTTTTCAACTTTGTAACTTTTATACTTTTTAAACTATTAATTAAAAACTAATCAAAATTTCCCCATTGACTTAACATTATGATTATGACATCACAATACGGCCGTTAAGCAATTAGAATCCTATGGCAGGTGTTCGGGCCACCTGTTTCAACTGCCAGTCTCAGGCTTTAAGCATACAAACTGGCCCTATTAAGACTACACATCCTGTTCAACTGCTTCCTCTGCCAAAAACTGTTTCAAAATAAAAGTCCTCACTACAATATTTCACTGTTAAACAATTTAACCCTTTAACCCCTTAACGCCTACTGTCATAAATATGCGACAAACCGTTTAACTTAATTAACCAGCCGAAATGGCGTCTTCATTCCCCCAATGCCGGTTAGTGCATATTCGCTACGGACCTAGGAACCTTCGACAAGCACTTGTTTCTAGTGGGACCGCAAAGTGACGGACTTATTTCCTGTTTACGCACAAGGATTACTCCGGTCGCGAGGTTATCGATATGAGGCGGGAAAGTTTGATCCTGAGGTGTTTATAAGGTAAGTTTTGCTAAGATAAAAATACTGACCTGCTTATTGTGTGCTTATACACTCGATGTAATGAGGTGAAATATGTGTGACAAGTATTTTTGAAGTTATTATAATATTTAGCTTTGTAGCATATTAGCGACAGTAGACCATAAGACTAATGCTAACCGCTAGCTAGCGCTATATAGAAAAACGCTTTTCAGGACGGCTTATCTAGGTAATCCTTTGTATTTTGCTTAGTTATTTTCAATAGTCTTTATACAGACACCATGGTGGGATACACCATGCTGGGATATGAATACAAAAGCTATTTATTTTTATGCAGATCCGAATGAAACCTTCCGTGTTTTACGGCAAGCGCGTAATCGTGCAACCTCACGTCAGAGCTCCCCCGGAGGACAGTGAGGATAGTTGTCTCAGCGATAGTGCAGGCAGCGATGAGGAATATGTTCCCAAGCCAGGTGGTGATGAGAGCAACAGTGAGAGCGACAGGAGCAGCAGTGATGAGGAAAATGTTGTCAAGCCAGGTGAATCAGGATTCAAAATTAGCACCAGCACCAGCCAAATTTTTATGATAGATAGATAGATAAATACTTTATTGATCCCCAAGGGGAAATTCAGGGGGTCTCAGTAGCATACAGACATCACACACAACATGCACTTACAGCAAATGGTAAATATAAGTAAGTATAAACATATAACCAAACTCCACTGTCCAATAGACAGGAGATAAGGAAAAAATTATGTTGGCTGGTACTAGATTTTAGACTGAAATGCTGATTTCCTATTGAATGGCTAGTGAATTTCACCAGTTTATCCATAGATTATCTATAGATTTTCACATTTCTAAAAGTTAATTTTGACCCCTGCAGGTGATGGTGAGCGCAGTAGCGAGAGCGACAGGAGCAGCAGTGAGGAGGAGGTTCAAGACCAAGATGCGGGCGATGCGGGCAGTGCGGGCAGGGATGAAGAGAGCAACAGGAGCAGCAGTGATGAGGAGGTTGATAGCACCAGTGCCCAAGCTGCAAGAAAGAAACAAAAGAGACCAAACAAAGACAAAGTGGCGTGGAAGACGGTGAAACAGACTCAGAGCTCTGCAAAAAATGTGCCAGTGTGGCAAGGTGCTCTCCCAGACAGTGACTCAATCAAACAGCCTGTTGATTATTTCAGACAGTTTTTTGACACTGAACTTTTGGCTCTTATTGTCAATCAGAGCAATCTGTACTGCACACAAGAAAATCCAAACCATGCCTTGAAATTAGATCAAAAAGAATTGGAGCAGTTCATTGGAACTGTTTTATACATGAGTGTTATCCGCTTACCTCGCTCTAGGATCTACTGGTCTAATGCATGTCGTGTAGAGCAGGTGGCTGATGTGATGCCCCGCGACAGGTGGGAAGAAATTAAACATTTCATTCATTTGAATGACAACACGGCACCCAACAACAGTGACAGGCTGTTCAAAATTAGGCCACTAATTGATTCCCTGCTCCCCAAATTCCAAGCTCTGCCTCAAGATCAGATGCTGTCTATTGACGAACAAATGGTGCCATTCAAAGGAAGATCTGTTCTAAAACAGTACATCCCCAAAAAGCCGTACAAATGGGGATACAAAATCTTTGTTTTGTGTGACACAAGAGGCCTGGTGCACTCGTTTGATATTTATGCAGGGAAATCTGATCCTCCACCAGGTTCACAAGACATCGGGGCAAGCGGGAACGTCGTGCTAAAACTTGCACAAGTTATTCAAGGCTCTGTCAACCACCTGCTATACTTTGATAACTGGTTTTCCTCTCTCGATTTGTTCGTAGCTCTTGCAAACAGGGGGATTCCAGCCCTTGGCACTGTGCGTCAAAATCGCCTGCGAGGCTGCAGTTTCAGCGAAGACAAAAAGCTCAAAAAGAAGGGAAGAGGGACATTTGAAGAGCAACAGGCTGTTGTTGACCGTGTGGAGGTTAGGGCTGTCAAATGGTTTGACAACAGAGGAGTGATTGTTGCCAGCACTTTTGCAAGTGCCCAGCCTGTTTCCTTCACAGAGAGGTGGGACAGAAAGCAAAGGAGGAAAGTGTCTGTGGAATGTCCTAGCATCATCACCCTCTATAACAAGTTCATGGGTGGTGTTGATGCACTTGATGCCCTAATCGCCTACTACCGCATCCACATCAGGTCTAAGAAGTACTACCACCGATTCTTCTTTCACTTCGTGGACATGGTGGTTGTCAACGGCTGGTTGCTCTATCGGCGTGATTGTGACAATATGAATGTTCCACGGAAGAAGCAGAAGGACTTGCTGGCTTTCAAGCTTTCCATTGCACAGGCCCTCTGCATGCAAGGCAAAGATCTGTCGGCCAAAAAGAGGGGGCGGCCTTCATCTGACGTGGAGCGAGAGTTCCAGAAGAAGCAGCGCAGGGGACCAACTAAGGCTATTCCCACACAAGATGTCCGTGCTGATGCTGTGGGTCACTGGCCGCAAATTGACAGTGTGCGGCAACGCTGCAAACTCCCTAAGTGCACGGGCCACACTAGCATCAAGTGTACAAAATGTGATGTTCACCTGTGCCTAAACAAAAACAAAAACTGCTTCTGTGCATTCCACGAGTGAGAAACACATATACACACACTCACGCACTCATGAGTTATGTTACGCATGCATGAGTTAAGTTGTTATGTTACATTGTTTGTTTACATTGTTGTGCGTGTGTGAGTGCGTGCGTGCATGCGTGAGCGTGTGTATGAGTGTGTGTATGTATGTATGCATGTGTGTCCACGTGTGCGTGAATGTGTGCGTGTGTGTTTGTATGTATGCGTGCGTGCGTGAGTGTGTGTGTGTATGTATGTATGCATGTGTGTCCACGTGTGCGTGTGTGTGTGTGTGGTGAGGTTAACCCTTGGGCTACCCAAGAGGTGTGTCACGGCCCCTGCTCCTTAAATAATTAAAGAGTGGAGTAGTATTGTTATGTTACATTGTTACATTGTTATATTACACAGAACTGCTTCTGTGCATTCCCTCTCATTCTTTTAGGTTCAGCAACATACATTTGAAAACTTAATTTACATTTGAAATGAATCTACCATTCAAATGAATGCAATGTTTCCTATAGCTTTAACAGTAACGTTTGTATATTGTGTTGGTGACATGAAAGTGGTCATAATTCTTATTATTTAATACCTGCTGTTGTAGATTTATATAAATAAATAAGTAAAAAAAGGGTGAATAAATAAAACATTGTTTTTTCACTGTTATATTACTGTGTTATTGTTATCTTATTATTGGCCATTATGCCTGCTGTTGCAAATTTGCAACATACCAAATTGAACCCAAATTGACCATTATGCCTGTTGTCGCAAATTTGCAACATACCAAAATTTCTATTTATTCTTTGTGCAAAAGTGAAATTAATAATCTCAACATTATTTACCATCTACTTAAAGGCAAAAACACACATAAAACATTTTTTTATATACAGCTATATAAATTCAGGCGTTAAGGGGTTAAACTACTGAACTTTTTAACTGTTCAGCCATTGTAACTGTTACTTGTCATCAACTATGACTCCTACCCACTGTAGCTAGTTAGCATGGTTAGCATAGTTAGCATGCTAGCATGTTAACATGCTAGTTAGCATTTTTTACAAAACTGCTAAAAATGATTAGCTAAGTTAGCTAAGTCACATGGTTAGCATAGTTAGCATGCTAACATGTTAGCATGCTAGTTAGCATTTTTTACAAAACTGCTAAAAATGATTAGCTAAGTTAGCTAAGTCACATGGTTAGCATAGTTAGCATGCTAGCATAGTTAGCATGCTAACATGTTAGCATGCTAGTTAGCATAGTTAGCAAAACTGCTAAAAATGATTAGCTAGATTAGCTAAGTCACATGGTTAACATAGTTAGCATGTTAGCATTGCTAACTACTAAAAATGCATTAGCTAAGTTAACTAAGTTAAGTATTGTCCACCTATTTAACCGTTCAATCATTCCAACTTTATTAAACCTTATCTTCCAAGCAAATCATTTAACCATATAAACTATCCACCTATTTAACTGTTCAGTCACTCCAACTATATTAAACCTCATCTACCTAGCAACCAATATAGTTTGTTTTTACTCTGTATGATATTTTACATCATATTTTTTGCATTTTCATGCACTGTATTTCCTTCAGGAAATGCTTTTCTAGTTATTATTCTTCTTCTAACGCAGCTAATGGAGCTTCAACCGTTTAACGTAGAAACTTCATTCAAACTATGTTACGTAGGTCTTACTTAGGACATGTGAGCTTTGTATTTTTCAACTTTGTAACTTTTATACTTTTTAAACTATTAATTAAAAACTAATCAAAATTTCCCCATTGACTTAACATTAGATTATGACATCACAATACGGCCGTTAAGCAATTAGAATCCTACGGCAGGTGTTCGGGCCACCTGGATCAACTGCCAGTCTCAGGCTTTAAGCATACAAACTGGCCCTATTAAGACTACACATCCTGTTCAACTGCTTCCTCTGCCAAAAACTGTTTCAAAATAAAAGTCCTCACTACAATATTTCACTGTTAAACAATTTAACCCTTTAAACTACTGAACTTTTTAACTGTTCAGCCATTGTAACTGTTACTTGTCATCAACTATGACTCCTACCCACTGTAGCTAGTTAGCATGGTTAGCATAGTTAGCATGTTAGCATGCTAACATGTTAGCATGCTAGTTAGCATTTTTAGCAAAACTGCTAAAAATGATTAGCTAAGTTAGCTAAGTCACATGGTTAGCATAGTTAGCATGCTAGCATGTTAGCATGCTAGTTAGCATTTTTTGCAAAACTGCTAAAAATGATTAGCTAAGTTAGCTAAGTCACATGGTTAGCATAGTTAGCATGCTAACATGTTAGCATGCTAGTTAGCATTTTTTGCAAAACTGCTAAAAATGATTAGCTAAGTTAGCTAAGTCATATGGTTAGCATAGTTAGCATGCTAGCATGTTAGCATGCTAGTTAGCATTTTTTAGCAAAACTGCTAAAAATGATTAGCTAAGTTAGCTAAGTCACATGGTTAGCATGTTAGCATGCTAGCATGTTAGCATGCTAGTTAGCATTACTGTTAAAAATGATAAGCGAAGTTAGCTAAGTCACATGGTTAACATAATTAGCATGTTAGCATGTTAATTAGCATAGTTATCATAACTAATAAAAATTATTAGCTAGGTTAGCTAAGTCATATGGTTAGCATAGTTAACATTTTAATATTGTTAGCATGCTAGTTAGCATAGTTACTTGGTTACCATTATTATCTTTAACATAGTTAGCATAACTACTAGCAAACATTGGAGCCATTCCAACTGTTAGTTATCATCAACTATCTGCCTAAATAATTTAACCATTTCAATTATCAACCTATTTAACTGTTCAGTCATTCCAACTATAGTAAACCTTATCTACCAAGCAAATAATTTAACCATATGAACTCATCATATTTTTGCATTTTCATGCACTGTATTTCCTTCAGGAAATGCTTTTCTAGTTATTCTTCTTCTTCTAACGCAGTTAATGCAGCTTCAACCGTTTAACGTAGAAACTTCATTCAAACTGCGTTGCGTAGGTCTTACTTATGACACGTGGGCTTTGTATTTTTCATCTTTGTAACTTTTATACTTTTTAAACTATTAATTAAAAACTGCTCAAAATTTCCCCATAGACTTAACATGGGCTGATGACATCACAATGGACTAATTAACTTGATTTGCACCTGGTATCATCTTCCAGCTGCTCATCTAGGCCCCATCAAAGAATCAGTTCAACTGATTGCACCTGTATCAACTGCTTTCTACTGAACTAGACCAACTCTCTCTGTCTCTCCATTCTACAAGGATATAAGACACATTTCCTCCAACTTTCTATCCATTCATCCTCTTCAAACCATTCACTCATCCACCCATTAAACTATCCATCAACATCCATTAAACAATCTGCCTATCAACATCCATTCAACTTTCTGTCTATCAACATCCATTACACTATCTACATTTAACTTTTAAACTATATACTCTGTCTCAGGCTTTAAGCATACAATATGGCTCTATTAAGACTGCCGTTAAGCAATTAGAATCCTATGGCAGGTGTTCGGGCCAGCTGCATCAACTGCCAGTCTCAGGCTTTAAGCATACAAACTGGCCCTATTAAGACTACACATCCTGTCCAACTGCTTCCTCTGCCAAAAACTGTTTCAAAATAAAAGTCCTCACTACAATATTTCACTGTTAAACAATTTAACCCTTTAAACTACTGAACTTTTTAACTGTTCAGCCATTGTAACTGTTACTTGTCATCAACTATGACTCCTACCCACTGTAGCTAGTTAGCTAAGTAACTTGGTTAGCATAGTTAGCATGCTAGCATGTTAGCATGTTAGCATGCTAGTTAGCATTTTCAGCAAAACTGCTAAAAACGATTAGCTAAGTTAGCTAAGTCACATGGTTAGCATAGTTAGCATGCTAGCATGCTAGTTAGCATTTTTAGCAAAACTGCTAAAAACGATTAGCTAAGTTAGCTAAGTCACATGGTTAGCATAGTTAGCATGCTAGTTAGCATTTTTAGCAAAACTACTAAAAATGATTAGCTAAGTTAGCTAAGTCACATGGTTAACATAGTTAGCATGTTAGCATTGCTAATATGCTAGTTAGCATAACTACTAAAAATGAAAACATTAGCTAAGTTAACTAAGTTAAGTATTATCTACCTATTTAACCGTTCAATCATTCCAACTATATTAAACCTTATCTACCAAGCAAATCATTTAACCATATAAATCAGGCCTATTCAATTAGCGGCCCGCGGGCCGCATGCGGCCCAGACGCAGCCTCCGAGTGGCCCGGCCGATGGTCCAGACAGAAAAGGAAAACACCGCTCACAATCAGATATAGGCTTCGCTGCGCACTGAAAGTCCTACGGACAGGCGAGGGCCCTTTCCGAAGCTAGTTACTTCGATCTAGCCCTACTCACTTCCACTGGATTCATGTATTCTGGCTATGGGCAAACGCAAGGGGAAATGAATAAGGGAGGGCCAAGTAGCTAGTTTGGGAAAGCCCCAAAGCTCTGCGCGTCGCCTGGAAACGACCCATAATGCTGCGCATAGTTCAGAGCAGAGCCTGGTTCTGAGTTGGTGTTTGCAGTTTGCGCCTAAAATAAAATGTCTCTTTCAACCCCAGAACCTAAAATTACAGATGAAAACCGTTGATTCAACCCAACGTTATTTTGCCATCCGCTGCAAACTTAAAGCCAATGTGTTTGATTTGCAATGAGTGCATTAGGCTACTGTTCAAATGCAAATGTTAGGCCTCTTGTAGGCTCTGTTTTTATGCACTTTGATATGTACCAGGGTAATTTTTTTTCTTCGGTTTGTTAAAAAGTGTAAAAAAAAAGTATTGCTACTAGGCTACCTCAATTGGTTGGTTATAACTATTTTATTGTTGAAGTGACATTATTCATTGTTGCCAAGTTGAAAGGTCAATCAAATAATAAACATTGCTTGCTAGGCATTACACGATTTTGTGTTGGTTTGAATAATTACCTCCTGCTTTCTGGTCGCTGAAAATGTGTGGCCCGGCTCAAGTCTGTGGTTTTAAAATGTGGCCCAAATTAATTTGTAATTGAATAGCCCTGATATAAACTATCCACCTATTTAACTGTTCAGTCACTCCAACTATATTAAACCTCATCTACCTAGCAACCAATATAGTTTGTTTTTACTCTGTATGATATTTTACATCATATTTTTTGCATTTTCATGCACTGTATTTCCTTCAGGAAATGCTTTTCTAGTTGTCTTTTATTATTCTTCTTCCGACCAAATTTGACGTTTAATAACACTAAAACCACTGAACCATTTGACGTCATTCAAACACTCCTACAAAGGTCTTGTAACGGACAATTGTACAATGTATTTTTTACATTTGTGAACTTTATACTTTTTTAAATATTTACGATAAAAGAGCAATAAATTCCCATTGAGTTAACATTGACCTCCTTGGCGGCAACTTTTTGCATTATGACGTGACCGGCACCTGAAAGCAATCAACAGCTGGTCCGCTGCAATCAATCTTTCTACCACTGGTAGAGGTGGATTTTGTCGTTCGTTCTCATGACACAGTTCGCGTTGTTCAGTTCGCCAAGATGATTCGTTCTGAATCGTTCGTTCCAGAGCCATAGAGAGAAAGAGTTGCGACACTCTTTGATGTCACCGCCAGGGCAGTCACGTGGTTCGTGTAAACCGCTATAGTTCCAAAACATACGCTGGCTGTCATGTTCTTCTATGGGATAGACAGCAGCGATTGCGTTATTTAACGGTAAATATATATATAAACATACACCCTACTACTTTTTCAGCTGTTATTGCATGCTTACATATTTGTTAATGTCAGTTTTGCATTTTGAGAGGCAGGGTGACAACGAAAAGCTGTATATTACTTAGATACGTTTTACATTTTTGGAGGGAAAAGCTTATGTTCATGTTCGCATGGACAGAAGTACAGGCTAGAACGGCTCTAACTTAAGTTTTCTTTTCCATATCATTCATGTGATGACAGATGTCTCATGATTTTCATTTTATCGCAACTGGGCTGTATTATTGATTACCGTGATTTTGCTTATAAATTCCGATTCAGCCATTAGCTTACCTTCGTGGTAGCGTTAGGTCTGCCGTGGTCCATTCAGCATTCGCCTAGCAGCTAGCTCACTTCTGATAAGTGGTCACCCCCAGACCACAACGTGAAACATGATCGATCATGTTAAGACTAAGAATATAATTTTAAGATTAAGCCATTCACATATTATCAAAAGCATTATGCTTATATGTTTGGGTCTATAGGTAAGTGCAGAGCTATTAAGATTTTTCTCTACGGCTCTGGGTTAATGCAGAGTAAGAGTAAGGTTAGCTGCAGAGAGAGTGATAGAGAACAGTGACAGGCGACACTCCCATTGGACTCCGTTGTACCTTTTTGCTTTTTTGAGAAAGAACAGTCCATTCAGCATTTACACCCACTTCTTCTGATGAGGCAGGAGTTGACCACACAACCATGATAATTTTAATACTAACTCTTTCCCGACAGCCCATAGAGAAATCAGTACGTACGTACTGATGACGGAAATTAATAAAAGTATCATTTTTCTTCACTGAAACCCCATGAAAACTTCTTTGTATGTCAATGAGTGTCTAAGCTAATCAAATAAATGGGTTTTCCTTGGATATGTGTTGAATTTTTGCTATTGGTTAGATTTTATATTTTGTGATTGGTTGTCAAGCGCCGATCGCGATATTTCAACATGGCGAGTAATGACAATCGACCGAGGTTCAGTGGTAGTAATGACATACTTTTCATCTGTTTTTAAAAGTACATATGCCCATGTTGTCTAGTGATATGAAACTGTGTGGTGTGAGAGGGTAGGGGCCAAATCTGTAGTGTAACTCCGTGTGGGAGGTATCTGAATCTGTTGGGTCATTGTCAGCAACACTGACTCTGTTGGGTCATTTTAACTGTTCATCTGTTTTAACAGTCTAAACTGTGTTAACATGATTATTACACATTGACCAAAAAAAAAAAAACATGATTATTAACCAAAATAATATGTATGAGATGAAATTGTAAGTTCTTTTTTTGATACAAATGTGATATTGCAACTAATTTTGATAATAAAACTATGTAATGGTTATTTAGGCTCGTCTGTATACATAATTTCAAAATTAGTTATTTAGAGTTCCTTTCACCCAATTGCTACCAAACTTGGTATTTATTTAGCCAACAGGTGAACGCAACTTTCTGCTATTTCACTTTTTTTATAACATGCTGTGTTGAAGCTGTAGAGCTTCACAAACTCAAAAAATGTGCCCGGAATATGCAAATTTTATGCTAATGTTTGCTAATTAGCATATATAAATAATACATAATTGTCATGTCAAACATATATTCGTGTAGCCTAACTATCTGGCTTCAAGAGAAAATGGATGGTTTCTTTGAGATATGCTTAGGTCACCCACAGCAGAATGAAATATCAAAGGAGTCATTTTTGGCCTATTTTGGCCCTGTCGGGAAAGAGCTAAGCCATGCACAAAGATTCAAATATATTAAAGAATAAATAAAGAACAACTCATTAAGCTTGGATGAATGAATCAAATATTGTTTAATAAAAAATACTGAGTGAGACAACAAGATGTGTGTCTGTGTGTGTAAATGTGTGTATCTAACTGGAAAAACAAGAACAAAGTGAAGGTACAGGGAGTAATATTAAAGGGATGGTAGGTGACTTCTTGTTAATACATTTAAAAAAAATCCTCCACATACATCAGGCTTCAGAGTGCTGAAACATTCATAATAAAGGTACCTGGCATAAGATAAAAATGAACAGTGTGGAACAAAAAAATTGGGAACAAGCATGAACAAGGAACAAACATGAATAATATCAACAAACATACGTACAGTATGTGTGAACAAAAACAACAAATGTGTAAACAGGCATTAAGAACAGGTATCCTAACCATTTCTTTTGGTTTGGTCTTTCTTTCTTTCTTTTTTTTTGGGGGGGGGGGGTCCACTGAAACCTGTGATGGCCACAACAACGATACTGGTGGTCCAGCAAGATCTGTTGAGACAGGGGCACAAATATGTTGTTACTTACTATTGGACTTACTATTGCAAGCAGAGTCCTGTATGTATGATGTATGTGAGTGATGACAGTGAAGATGTGTGTGTGGGCAGGAGGGGAGTGGAGCAGTGACTGTGTGTGTGTGTGTGTGTGTAGTGTGTGTGTGGGCAGTGTGCTGTAAGTATGTTGGGGGGGTGTATTGAAGAAGCTTCCTGATGAAATAATGTGCTGTGTATGTAGGGGGGGGCATGTATTGTACTGTATGTATGATGTATGTGAGTGATGACAGTGAAGATGTGTGTGTGGGCGGGAGGGGAGTGGAGCAGTGACTGTGTAAACGAGTGAGCGGTTCACTCGGCGCATAGGGAGGACTGCTGGCCGCCAGTTAAGTGCAGGGATGTGCAATGGACATGACTGTATAATTGTGGTGGTGGGTTGTTAGTGGATTTTTGGTTGTGTTTGGTATTTACTGTTATTTGATTTTGGGGGATTCCATGGGTTGGCTGTGGCAGGGCCAATGGATTACCCCATGTGTAAGATTTAATTTTCTGTTTTGTCTGTCTATTTTTGATGTGAGATTTAGCCTCCCTGCAGGAGGTGGTCTGATGGCTGCAGCAGTAGACCGTATGGGGATTTGCTGTACTGATGTAGCTAGCTTTGTGGTGTTCTCTATATTGAGTGGCTGTTCTTGTAGTTTAGCCTAACCTTGTGGTGTGATTTATGCAACTGTGATTTATGCATACTTTGTGGCTCACTTGAATGCTGTGTATTGTTCCTGGTGTTGTAATTGCTTACTGCTGCAGAACGTATGGTGGGAAGAGACTGTGGGGAGGTTATCCTTAATAAATATTGATAATCTGCACTTGTGTGTCCATGTTGCTTGTGGTCAGGAGGTCCTAAGACGTCCCTGTTAGGGGAACAGAAAATCGGGTTGTGTTCAGACTGAGAATCCCCCCCAAAATCAAACCGGCCTTGTTCGGTCGCGACACATATGCACCATAAAGGGCCTATTTATATAATATACAGAGTTGACAATTTAGAGGTAGCTATTTAATCAATTTACGCCTGGATATAACGTTAACGTTACCTTTACAAAGGGCGAAGTCAAGCTAACAAACTAGCAGGCAATCGGTGGTCTACCAAGATAAAACATATATATAATTACGCTGTGTATATACAAATAAATATCAGTATATGCATCATAAAGGGCCTCTGATAAAAAATAGACAGTTGACAGTTCAAAAGAGGTAGCTATTTAATCAATTTACCCCTGGATATAACGTTACCTTCACAGAAGGCAAGTCAAGTTAACAAACTAGCAGGCAATCGGTCGTCTACCAAGATAAAAAAAAAAATATATAGTTACGCTGTGTACATACAACAAAAGATCAGTATATGCATTATAAAGGGCCTATGATACAATATAGACAGTTGACAATTCAAAACAGGTAGCTATTTAATCAACTTACCTCAGAAGTTACTCGACAGTCAGCAATGGAAGTGAATGATGTCCAACGCCATAGAATGGCTTTTTGGAACTACACGAGGCTGCATACCCTGGAAGTAGGCGGCAAAAAGCGTACAACGGAGTCCAATGGGAGTGTCGCAACTCTTTCTCTCTATAGAGTGTGCAAGTGACTTCCGTTTTACTTCCGCTACAAGGGACCTGTCTTTAAAAAAATATGAACGGGAGTTAATGGAGAGATAATTATTTTTTGGTCCAGTTTGAATTGTGCCACGAATTTCACATATGATGTGTGTGAATTTAAAAGATAATTTTTTACGTCAAGAAAGTACTGTTGTTCGATAGACTTCAAAAGTTATGTTGGTTTTGTACGAATCCGCTCAGTGGACTACATCTCTCGTCTCGAACGATGTACGTCACCAACGTAATGAAACGATAAGATTAGAAGCTAGCTGATAGCTGTTATGCTAGTTAACGGTTGCATCTTGCTGCCTGCTGTCACTTAACAGTATGTAATGTACAGTCTATGGACGAATACAACTTACCTGATGTGTTTAATCCTCTGACTCATGGTATTTTCATCGGCAAGGAAAGCCCAATTAAGACCTGTTGCTGGTATGCTTGTACAATCTAGTGTGGCTGTGAATGAGCTAACGTCACTAGCGCGACTGATGGGTTTGTAGTCGTTGGAATTACGATCTTTCACAATGTTGTAATTCAATAGTTACGAAACAAACTGCAAATGTCTTTACATGAAAAATTGTCTTTAAAATTGACAAACATCATATGGGTAATTCAAGGCACAAGTCAACCGGGACCAGAAAATAATTTCTTTTTCGCCATAGACTGGCGTTCAACATTTTTTGAAAGATAGGTCCCATGGAGGCAAGTGGAAGTGGCGTCACTTGCACACTCTATGGCCAGAGAATGTCTAATAAGGGGAGAACCTTCACTCTCGGAACTCTTCCGGTGTGGTACTGCATCTAGAGGCGCTCGCGGGCGAGTCCAGAATGAATGGAGGTCTATGGAGCTGTACCCCTCAAAATCCACTTTTCTCGGGATATAATTTTTTTTCAAGTAATTTGAATATTGTATTCGAAAGGGGAGGCAAAGACAATACACTTGGTTGAGTATTATATTTTTTAAAGTCACTTAATTGTTCTAAAAAGCCTTTCAAACGTGCCAATGACGTCATTCCTTAGCATGATCATAGCATAGCATAGCATCAATGCTAGCATGTTATGGGCAACAACGACCCAACCTGTAAGAAAACGAAAGGACATGACTCCCGGATTATTTCACTTTTGATTGAAAATCCATATCCATTTTGAGAAAAATAAAATAAAATCTGAGGGTTTCAGTTGTTAACTAGAATGTAATGCCAGAGGAATTACAATAGTGGATGGAAAGCTGCTGGGTTAATGTTGGTGGGGAGATTCCTGAAAAAAAAAAAAACATTGAATCACTTAATCTTTGAGTTCATACAAACCCTTGTACCAAAAAACCTTGTGTGTCAGGCATTCTTGAGATATCACACTCAAGGTGGGTTTGGCCTTGACATTTGACTTAATCATTTCATACAATCCATACAAATGTTCACACCAAATTTGAAGCATGTGCGTCAAGCCGTTCTGAAGTTGTGACACAAGCATGAAAGCTGGCCTTTGGAAAATGTAATTCAGAGTATGCAATGCAAGACTACTGTACCTGCAAAACGGGGCTTTCAGTTGGTGTTGATGACTGCTCATTCTGCAGCCAGCTAACAATTACTTTGTCAACGTTAAAATAATTGAATCAACGTCGCACTGCCACATTTATTATAGTGGATGGAATCCACTATCTTGAAATCTCCTGGCTTCTTCTTCTTATTATTAGAGTGCACTCTACTGTTATCCGATTCTATTCTTATTCTTCTTCTAACGCTTTTTGTGCGTTTAATACAGCTTCAACCGTTTAACTTAGAAACTTCATTCAAACTGCGTTGCGTAGGTCTTACTTATGTGACTTCAGCTATGTATTTTTCAACTTTGTAACTTTTATACTTTTTAAACTATTAATCGAAAACTACTAAAATTTCCCCATTGACTTAACATTAGATTATGACATCACAATAGAGCAATTAGAATCCTATGCCAGGTGTTCAGGCCACCTGCAGCCACTGTCTCAGGCTGTCTCAGTCTTTAAGCATACAATATGGCTGTATTAAGACTACAGATCCTGTTCAACTACTTCCTGTGCCCACAACTGTTTCAAAATAAAAGTCCCTTTAAACTATCCAACTTTTTAAACTGTTGTAAATGTCAGTCAACTATGACTCCCATCTACTGTATCCTCTGCCTTAAACTATTTAAAAATAAAAGTCCTCACTAGCTAGTTAGCTAGTTAGCATCATTAGCATTGTTAGCATAATTAGCATTTTAGCATAACTGTTCAAAATGATTAGCTAAATTAGCTGAGTCACATGGTTAGCATAGTTAGCATGTTAGCATTTTTAGTAAAACTGCTACAAATGATTAGCTAAGTTAGCTAAGTAACGTGGTTAACATATTTAACATTTTAGCATAACTGCTAAAAATGATTAGCTAAGTCACATGGTTAGCATTTTTTTCAAAACTGCTACAAAACATGAGCTAAGTTAGCTAAGGAACTTGGTCAGAATAATTAGCTTTGTTAGCATAACTGCTAGCAAACATTAGAGCCATTCCAACTGTCAGTTATCGTCAACTATCTACCTATATAGAGCCTTTAAACTATTTGTCTATCAACACGCATTAAACTATCAGTCTGTCAACAACTTTTAAACTATCTACATTTAACTTTTAAACTTTCAACATTCATTAAACTATCTGTCTATTAAACTATCTGTCTATTAACAACTGTTAAACTATCTACATTCAACTTTTAAACTGTCTACTTCTAAACTATCAACTTTTATTAAGCTATGCTATGTCTGTCCTAGCTTCATTTTCATGCACTCGTAATTCCCTGGAATTACATTCTCTAGTTATTATTATAGCCTTTTTTTCTTTTTACCTTTTTTTAAGAATTAATGCGACTCTAACCGCTTAGCGTACAGACATGTTGAAATAACCGTTTTGTAGGTCTGGAGTTGGACAACAGAGTAACTTTTTCAGATTTTCTTAAAAGTTTATACTTTTTGAGAAATAGGGGATTAAAAATGACAAAAAGCGAATTTTTCCCCCATAGACTTGTATGGCTGTGATGTCATAATGGCCTAAAGCCATGCCTAAAGCCAGCTGCGCTTGTTAAGCTCCCAGAGAATTTCCCGGGCTAATTAGAACACTGGCACAGGTGTCACCTGTGAATTCAACGGTCTCAGCTTCTAATGCATACAATCTGGGGCTCCCTAAAACTACACATCCCGTAATTAACTTGTGCTCACGCGCAGTAGCGTTCTCCTTGCCTCTGATTCCTACCGATTCTACAGGCACTGCTGCTGTCAAGCATCCTCTTGAAGAAAGTTTACGTTCTTGTTGTCTGGTTCGTCCAACAAACGACGACGAAACGGACGTTTTCCTACCACACCCAATGTAAGTTAAATATTTGTGTTTTGTATTTGAATGGAGTGTGTGAAGTCTGTTTAAAACGACTCGGCTAATCAAGTAAGCAAGCTGGCGTTAGCTTCAAACTTGTAGCTTAGCAACATAGTAAGTTCATGTTTCTAGGTTCGCGGTTGTGTGCAGTGGAGGCGGTAGCAGCTAGCTAAGCACTCAAATTGCCAGCTGACGAGGGAAATGGCAAACAATCACTGGCTGAAACTTGGCCTTCGTTTTGAACTACGTTTGTATGAATGGCTCAATGAGTTAAATCTCCAGTTAAAAGGCTAAGACAAGCACCTACCTCACCTAGCAGATCTAAGATTACTGCATTCAGGTATGGGACAGGCGCCTCGATAGCGACAGTATTAGCACTATGCCTTTGAGAATTTGAGTGAAATCGCTGAAACGTCTGATTTAGAGCGATGAGGGACAGGTGGGGTTTAAAAATGCCCCCTTGATCTAAGTGGGGAATGAAAGAAAAAGTTTGAGAACCACTGGCGTAAAATAACTTGATTGTAGGCTTAGCTGTTAGTTTGTTGCTCAGTTGAACATATTTATCTAACAGCTGCCCCCCCCCCTTCTATTTCTGTTAGGTGCCGCTTCACTCTGCCACTGAAGGATCAGGCTGACTGCAACTGCTATGGATGGCAGGAAAACACAGTACACACGAATTTCTAGATGAAGAGTGAATAAATGCACTTGCTTAACTGATAACAAGTTGTCAATGGTTATTTATGCAAGCTTGTGTAGCCTAAACAAGACATACCTAGGCCTAGCCAAATTTATCCTGGCTGTAGATAAAGCAGGATATGAATTTCCCAATATTTTGCCAGATTAGGCTAATAGTGGTTTACTGAGGTTTAATATCAATTGAAATACCACTGAAATCACGTTGATCTTTAGTTTGGTTGTAATTTCAACATTGTTTCAATATTCATTTTAGTGGAAATACCATTGAAATCCCATTGATCTGTAGTTAGAATTTCAACGTTGCTTTAATATTAATGAAGGGTGCAAAACTGGATGCTAACTGTAACGTTAGTGCATTGGGCTAGTTTTTGCCCTGGTCCTCTGACATCCATCCGTGAACGGCGCTGCTATTCACCGTCTGCTCGAAAATATTTCTCAGGACAGCTACTAGCCTCTTAGCCTCTGCGAGAGATCTGCCGCTGCCGCGACCAAGGAACTGCTGCTGACCTGCGAGCTGCCATGATAGCAGCCTGCCCTGCAGTCTGGATTGAGTAGCCTAGCTAACGTCGAAGAACTCTCACGAAACAACAAACTGTCGCTGTCAAAGTCCACCGACCTGCTGATCTGCAGGATCGCCCAACTGTTCTGTGCTTTCAGTGCTCCCCAGACTGCCAGTAATCTTCTTCCGACACAGCTGAGCGCCGTCGTCATCATCATCATCGGGACATCAGCCGGTTAGATGCAACGGACTATGTTAACATGACATTTTCTTTCAGTGCGTTTAGCGGAGTTTGTTTATCAACATAAGCCTTATATTTCACATATTGGTTTCTGTTATGTTGTAGGCCTAGGCCTAAGCTTAGGCTAGCGGACACAGTGTTCTCTTTTGCCTTTTTAAAATAAAAAACTATTTTGAAAATTACAAATTGTGTGGGTCTTAATTGTCTGATAGCTTAAATATGAATCACAGACCAGGGCCAGATGAGCCCCAGATGTAGAATATGAGTCTGGGCCAGATCCGCACCAAATGCCATGGCAATATTAACTGTACTGGGCCAGTTCTGGCCCAGATCTGTCTATGATCCGTAATTCCAACCTGTTCCGGTATTGGCCCGTTGGAAGAAATGACCCCGGGGCAGGTCCGTTTAGAGGATCTGCGCCAAATGCTAATGAAGATCTGGACCAAATCTGGCCCAAATATATTTTGCTGTCTGGGACTCTGCTTCTTCTGCTTCACTCTGTCAAGAACGAGTGACTGACTTAACGAGAACGACAGACCGAAGTGAAACAGGTGGGGGGTCTTGGCGTGAGAACGAACGAACGAACGAGACAGATTGAAAAGACATTTATTGACCTGGCATGACACAGAAAATACAAAGACAGCAAGCATTTACCATTAGACAGATATTTAAATGTAAATGCCAATATTGAAATGCAAAACAGAGTTGTTAATGTAAACCATTATCGTTATTTTTTATCGTATGCTCTCCCACTAGTCTCACTAGCCCATTTGTTTTTTTTTTCATGGAAACGGTTGCTATGCTTTCATGCCCCTCATTGGCTAATTCGATGAGAACGTTTTAGAAACAATAGGAATTTATAACAGTGTTACGTACAGCTGTCTCTGAACATTCTTTGATATTCACGTGAACACACAGTTGCGTACAGTTTACTTTTTTCAGCGAATGTAATTAATCATTTCCGGGTCAACAAAAAACTTAAATACCGTTGGAAACCCTGATTTGTCATCTTTCTGCTGGACTTCGTTTGGAGGACTACCGACGAGAACGGACTGCACTAGAGAAGTAAGTATGGCGACATACCTTTTCTACATTGAACACTTCTCAAAATGGCCACGGGGGCGGGTTTGGCGTTTGTCCTCAAATAAAGTGGGGAAGAGTTAAAACAACTATAGCGACGACTTGTGGCAAAATGTGTTAGTGCAAACAGATGAAAAGTCGAGTAGACATGTTGAATTCACTTTTTCCGTTGTGTTTAGAATGTTAGCGTGAAAATTAAAGGACGGTTTTTTTACTTTTGTAACGGTCCTTCAGAATACGTCGCGAGAAGAGACGAGAGACTGAACTAGCGTCGTTTGATAGCTATATATTGTAACACAGAAGTATATATTTTCAGTTTAAAATATATACTGTGAACCAAAACTACACAGTTAACTATTCTGTTTCAGTATGCTTATATTAACTATTAGACCAGGGGCCCCAGCTTTTTCTTAATATGAAAATGAATAAAATATTTTAATATAATTTTATTTAATTGTCAAGCTTTACTTGAAGTATACGGACTAATAGGCTATATTTATATTTTCATGATAGCAATTAATGGAAAATACAGTATAGCCATGACGATAATAGCATAGAATGGTAGTTTAGTAAAGTGTAGGGACTGACTATCTGTGTTTAAACGTCTCTGATGTCTTTGTGACCCCAGACTGATTTAATGTTGTATTTACCATCAAAAAATGGCCCTTTGGAAAGAAAAGGTTGCCGACCCCTGTGTTAGACCAAGTTTTCTAGGCTGTGAATAAATAAAAGTGCCACCAGGGAGAGCCATTATTGTCTTCAAAAGGCAGGTTTGACATTTGTGTCTATTGTGCTGCTTTGTGCACTAATCAGTGAAAGGAAATTAACTATACTTTTTTTTTTCTTTTATAATATATTTAATATAATCTAATAATAGTAATAAAATAACAAATGTTTGTTACACTGTATGTTCTTTTTATAGAAAATGCCACGTGCCAAGACGTACACGGAGGAGGACCTATGGCTGGCCTTGCTGGCCCTGGAGGAGGGAGGGAGCCTCCGTAAGGTGGCGGCCGAATACGGCATCCCCCACACCACCCTGCAAGATTGGAGGAAGGGGAAATATTCCCACCTCCCCCACCCTAACCGGGCATTGCTGCCCAGTGAGGAGATGGCCCTGACGGCGTATATTTTCTGGATGGCAGCACACGCCTTCCCAATAACTAAATCAGTGGCGTTAGTGCTGGCCTTTGAAATATGCAAGGCGTCGGGACGGACGAATCCGTTCCTGAACATGGAAAAGGGCCTGAGCCAGATGTGGTGGAGCCGCTTCCGAGCTCGCCACCCCACCGTAGCCTCAAGAAGACCGAATTACATCGAGACGGAGAGGATTCACGGGGCTACGGTGGCACGGGTGGACGAGCTATTCCACATCTGCCAGGCCCTGTACGATCGGTTCGGATTCCGCGGGACCCCTGAGCTCATCTATAACTGCGATGAGACCGGATTCGGCGACAAGGGCTCCTCCAGAAAGCGTGTTCTCTGCGGTAAAGGCCAGAAGACCGTGTATGCGCAGCAGGTGACAACCCGAGAACACGTCACGGTGCACTGCTGCGTAAACGCTGCTGGGGAGGCCATACCACCATTTGTCATCTTCGCAAAGTGCCTCCCCAGCACAGCCTACGGTCTGGAGGGGCCCACGAATGCGCTCTACGGTGTGTCGGATACGGGGTACATGGACAGTGAGCTGTTTTTGAAGTGGCTGGAGCACTTCGTGAAATATGCCCGGCAGGAGCGACCACTCCTCCTCTTCATGGACCAACATGACACTCATGTTGGGACAAGAGTGGTCGACTTCTGTCGGGCGAACCAGATCGAGGTGGCGTGCCTGCCATCGCACGCCACCCATGTGCTCCAGCCGCTGGATGTGTCGGTGTACGGCCCTCTGAAGGCGGCATTTTCAGATCTGGCGAGACATCTGGGGCTGGTGAGAGGCAACCTTATCATCGGGAAGAAGAACTTCACGCCGGTGCTGAAGGTCGCGTTGGAGCAGGCCTGTAACCCACACAACATCCAGAGTGGGTTCAAGAACACAGGCCTGTTCCCGCTGGACAGGAAGGCGGTGGACGAGTCCAAGGTGAGTTGACAAAAATAATAATAATACTAATATAACCATCATGAAAAGTTAAATGATTTGTATTTTCATTTGTTTAAACACTCCACTCATAGTATCTGTTTTTTTCTTGTGCTGCAGCTCGTCAAAGGCCTTACCACCCGCCCAACGGATGAATACATCGACCCGGAGGACAGAGACGATGACTCGTCCACCTCCCATCCCAGCACCGGCGAGGATACCCCCACTGCCTCCACCAGCCACATCAACACCGCTGCCGCCAATGCCGTACCATTTATGTTATGCCGCGTCGGCTACTGGACACTGTACAGTGGCAGTTTCTGTTCCTGTGATTGTGATTAAACACTTGATACACTTTTGAATGTAACATAAAATATTTCACTACTGCACTACCAATGATTTGAGGACTTCTCATTTATTATTTCATTGGCAACAGAGTTAACAGTTAACAGTTAATGGACGCGTAAGTATGAAAACTACTTGCCGTTATGGTGGAGCTAAATCTAAGCTAATCTTAAAATGATCCTTACCACGTATTTAGCCACCAAAACTCTTCTTTGACAAAGTAATTTAACAACATACAAATGTACCAACATTATTTACTACATGAAAAGCGTTTACGGTGTGAAATGTTTGTTTAAATTGTATTACAACGGCGCTGTACGCAACTGTGTTGGTACTTCGCGAACGTCAAGCCGAAATCTCTAGTTCTGTCAAAATCAGAAAAAGTCGGCACAAAGCTCAAATAATCAGTCGAAGGACTGACCACAATGCTCAGAGGTAAGTAAATTTGGATTTTTCTTGAAGAAAAGACTCTCCTCTTTTGAATGAGGTATACAGGAAGTGTGTTGATTACCGTGTCACTCAATCGTCTTAAGATACATGCAAAAAACTCCGCTCCGCTAGGGGTAGACTGTACGTAACACTGTTCAAAATTCCTACAGACAACAGCATACGATTGGTTTGGCTCTCGCCATAGGCATCCACAGCAGCACTAGGTCAGTGTGATTCAGCGACGAACGAAAGAACGAACAAGAACTGGAAAGGCGAACCAGTTCAGGTCGTTCATTTTAAAGACCCGTTCAAAGGAACTAGTTCGTTCGCGACCGACCCACCTCTAACCACTGGAGCTGTGAATCTTCTGAACGTTTTGGCCTGCCGTGATACTTTACTTGCTCGTAAAACTCTCCTCCAGAGGCACATTTCTGTAACTACAGACAAGGTACAGTAAGTGGTCCGATTTTTGGTTTGACTCATTTATGTCGTCAAACATTATGTTATGTAGCATAGGCTATGTATGAAATGATAGGTCATAAGTAGCCAAACTCGGTAACGTTAGTTCTAACGTTAGGGGAATAGTTAACGTTAGCACTTATCCTATCCGTTGATATTTATTATGTAAGGAAGGTTATGAAACCCACCTAATCCACGTTAATAAGTCGTCACTTTAAATTGACCGGTTAAGCTGTAGGTTTCGATAACGTTAGCTAACGACATTCAAACCTAACGTCGCTCCCAGCTAAGCACTGACGTTAACCGCCGTCATGCTATCCGGCAAAAGATTATTTGGACGCCGCCATTGGCCGAATACCGGCGCCCATTGACTTACATTGAACGCATGTAAACAAAACGTCAATTATGTGCTCAAACTAACGCCGCTGACTTATGACAACAACCATTCCACTTTGATACGAAACTACATTTTTGTACAACATTTATCCAGCAAAAATTACAGAATTTGGATCAAGTAATGTGGAGAAATATCGATATTAAGAAAATTGCCGCTGCGTGACGCCGAGTAAATGGCATTTCCCCTTGTCCATGAGTCACGAATAACAGGTCACGTCGGTGGCCGTTATCCCTCACATGTCAGAGTAATGACATTCAAAAACGTACCTTTATATTACATTACAATTTATAAAGGAACGAAATGTCAAAAGAATTAAGCAATATGTTAGCTTGATGACACGAATATTAGTAAGGAAAAACAACATTTTTACCGTAATGTCCAGTGAAATTACATATGTTGTGGCGCTATTGCGCAGCACGGCCAGCAGATGACATCATTGCACTACAGCAACCAGGAACCAGCAATAAACCTACACGAGATTTTAGGGCCGTTGTCAGCCACAACGCACCATCTGAAATTCTGAATTGTGAAGTAGACCTACTCCATAGTCACGTGTGCCTGTTCATTCATTCCATGTCAATAGAACAAACCAAATTGGAATAGGCTAGTAATGCAATACTACATACAATAGTATAGTGTGTGTGTGTGTGATATATATATATCACACACACACACACACACATACATATATATATATATATATATATATATATATATATACATACATATATACAGGGAGAGAGAGAGCAATACAGAACAGGTTGTCAGTCTGAACTGAAGTTAGTGCTGCATGTAAACACACACTTGTCACGCTACATTTATATGTGTATGTATGTAATGTGTGTGTGTGTGTGTGCACATATATATATATATATATATATATATATATATATATATATATACATATATACAGAGAGAGAGAGAGAGAGAGAGAGAGAGAGAGTAATACAGAACAGGTCGTCCGTTTTACTGAACTGAAGTTATTGCTTGTAAACAGTTAGTGCTGCATGTAAACACACACTTGTCACGCTACATTTATATGTGTATGTATGTAATGTGTGTGTGTGTGTGTGTGTGCATATATATATATATGTATATATATATATATATACATATATATATATATATATATATACAGAGAGAGAGAGAGAGAGAGAGAGCAATACAGAACAGGTTGTCGGTCTGAACTGAAGTTAGTGCTGCATGTAAACACACACTTGTCACGCTACATTTATATGTGTATGTATGTAATGTGTGTGTGTGTGTGTGCATATATATATCGTCCGTTTTACTGAACTGAAGTTATTGCTTGTAAACAGTTAGTGCTGCATGTAAACACACACTTGTCACGCTACATTTATATGTGTATGTATGTAATGTGTGTGTGTGTGTGTGTGTGCATATATATATATATATATATATATATATATTATACATATATATATATATACAGAGAGAGAGAGAGAGAGAGAGAGAGCGAGCAATACAGAACAGGTTGTCGGTCTGAACTGAAGTTAGTGCTGCATGTAAACACACACTTGTCACGCTACATTTATATGTGTATGTATGTAATGTGTGTGTGTGTGCATATATATATATATATATATATATATATATATATATATATATATATATATATATATATACATATATACATATACAGAGAGAGAGAGAGTAATACAGAACAGGTCGTCCGTTTTACTGAACTGAAGTTATTGCTTGTAAACAGTTAGTGCTGCATGTAAACACACACTTGTCACGCTACATTTATATGTGTATGTATGTAATGTGTGTGTGTGTGTGTGTATGTATATATATGTATGTATATATATGTACATATATATATATATAGGTAACACTTTATTTTAATGTGTCGCTGTTACAGTGTACCTACCTAAATAGGTACAGTGGTATAACCTGTGTAACAACATACTATCAGGTACTATCATTGTACTTGCATTATGTATTTGTGGGTACCTACATATTAGCCTAGTTGTTACATTGTAATACTGAGTGCTTTTACCAAACTGCCAATTGGCCTACATTTTCAGAGGCAAAGAGCTGACCTGAGACCTGCTGGATGGTGTAAATCTGGTCATGATAGATTTGATATACAAGCCATTCTTAGCTCCAGTCAAGGCCTCATTGTATTCAGTGTACATGTTTTTTTGCTCTTGGGTGCTCCTTATTGGTGCCCCCCCCCCCCCCAATCCCAATCCTCCCCCACCTTTCTTATGCAGCCCTTGCCACTTAATCTACTAAACCCCTCTTCTACTGTACTTTTTAACCCCCCCCCCATAAATGCACAAATAGGCTGACATGAGACATAATTTCACTGCATTTCTTGCTTCTAGTAACTATATGCATGTGACAATAAACCTTCTTTGTATCCTTGTAACAGCTGTGCTGCTAACCTTGTTACTCTTTGATACAGTGGAATAAACCTATGAAGTGTACCAGTTAATTACTTACATGTACATATCTGTATGTTGTGTCTTCGATGTCTTGGAAGAGGTCTACTAATTCACTACATCAACTGTGTTGGTACACACTTATTGGTCTTTGATACAGTGGTATAAGTACTAAGTACATGGGAAAATTATGTTTTTTGTAACATCCATAACGGCAATAAAATGTGATGGTATGGTATGATGTGAATGATTACATGACATTTGAGCATTTGCTATTTTTGGCTGAAGAATGCACATGAGAAAAAATGCACATAAAATGAATAGTAACATTCACATCATACAAATGCCAAGGCATTTACACTGGCGTTATGGATGTGACAAAAAGTCCATTTTCCGTGGAATTGCCCACTTACAATTACATTACATGTTGTGTCATTGGTGTCTTGGAACATGTCTGCCATTACCCTACATACTGTAGTACATGTATCAACTGTGTTATTTATTACTCTTTTGATACAGTGGAATAAACCCATTCAAATAAAGTGTACCAGTTAAGTACTTACATGTACATATTATATACATCCTGTCAATGATGTCATGCATCCTGTAATTGATGTGTTGAAACGTGTCTGCTGTTACACCACACAGTACATGTGAATTAGTAGACCTGTTCCAAGACATCGAAGACACAACATACATGTCATATGTACATGTAAGTAATTAACTGGTACACTTAATAGGTTTATTCCACTGTATCAAAGAGTAACAAGGTTGTAGCAGCACAGCTGTTACATGTACACTGAAGACAATGAGGCCTTGACTGGAGCTAAGAATGATTTGTATATCAAATCTATCATGACCAGATTTACCCCATCCAGCAGGTCTCAGGTCAGCTCTTTGCCTCTGATGAAAATTTAGGCAAATTGGCAAAGTTTTGTAAAAGCACTCAGTATTACAATGTAACCACTATAGCCTATGTAGGTACCCACAAATACATAATGCAAGTACAATGATAGTACAGTACCTGATAGTACATGTTGTCACACAGGTTGTACCACTGTACCTAATTAGGTAGGTACACTGTAACAGCGACACATTAAAATAAAGTGTTGCCAATGAATTTCCCCAGTAGTGGGCAATAAAGACTTCTCTTCTAGCCTACACGTCACATGTAGCCTACTAGAAGTGATGTTTCAGCTAGAAGTAATGGTTCATAAATTAACCCTCCAACTTTGCTGATGCACAGAACAGGTGTGCTGAGCTTTGTTTTTGGCTCTTCGAAGTGTTGTAAGTAAGGTGGTGTAAATAGCCTATAGGCAGGTGGTGAGACAGGTCAAGAAATATGGTGCAGTGAAACAGTACTATACAGTTGATTTTCAGAAGGTGGTTTAGAGTAGTATAAATGAAATATAAATATGTGCACTGTATTACCTTATAAGAGCAGAATAAATATGGCTATGAATAACAATGTCAGTTGATATTATTTTAAATGTTGGTGACACTACATTAACTAGATGTACCGCAGAGCGGTACAAAATATGACCGCCGCCCAGTCCAGCACATTTTTTCCACAAAAAGAAATCACGCTGAAAGGCCTATATGATTCTAACTGTCTCACTAAATTGCATTATCCACACTCAATTCTCACTGGTATCTGCTAGACAACAAGTACCAAAACATGATTAGTTCATAGATTTCACATGTAAAATTCATTTTATACAACCCCACCTCCATCTTGCCTGTTCATAATTCTGAGAAATTCTTGATTGTTTGTGTTATGTTTATGTTATGTGTGTGGGTGTGTGTGTGTGTGAGTGTGTGTGTGTGCGTGCTTGTGTCTGTGCCTGCGTATGTGTCTGTGCATGGAAGCGTACATGGGTGTTTCTTCAACTCCGGGCACTTTTGGCCTTTCAACTTTTTGAAAATTAATTATCTCCAAACACACATTCAAAATCATTGATACACTCATTAATATGTCTTGAAACAAAGTATGATACTGGGCACAATTGCATGACATGGAATATTGTTATTTTTATCAGTTTTCTAAATTGTAAGGGAAAATGTCATTTCCACCACACCTCAAATTATGTCCTTTATTTGCAGATTATACAATATAATTCATTATGTTACATTATATATCAGTTACCATGTCTATGACTACCTAATCATACCAAATAACAAATCCTAAGACTTTTTGAACTAAATGTATATTGCTTGAAGTTGCTTGGTACAATGAATTATGTTTTTCATAATCAAAAATACTCTTTATTTAAAGTATACATAAATTATTAAAGTCACTCACATGTTTTTCTATTAATAATGAAGTATGGATTATAGTTTCTGAAAATAGTATACAGTAAGTCTATGTCACCTGGAAATATGTTTTATTCCCTTAAAACATATGTTGTGATGGTCATTTTGTGGTGGAAATGACTGTGGGGACTGTGGTGGAAATGACATTGCATCACTGTCTTGCTGACTTTGTGGTGGAAATGACCTCAATTTGTGGGGGAAATGACTGTGATGGAAATGACATTCTCCCAGTTTTCAGCCATATATAATCACATTCCATTGCCATACCCAGATACTTTTGGAGATGGGGCACAATGTATCCAAAATACACACAACTATGCTTTTTTTCACTTCTTTTGCATATTTTGACAAAGTTACAGCTGTGGTGGAAATGACGTTGAATAAAAATACTCTATTCTCAAGTGATGGTTACAATGATTTTTCTCCAGTTTCTGATCACCATATGTCTCTGATATTTGTCATCAACCTTCCTCTTTAGTAACACTATGTTTTCCCCTGGTAAACAAATAAACATTTTTAGGTAAAAAAGTATATATTACTGGAAATAGTTTGTGTGGTGGAAATGACGGAAAACCTGGGGACACTGATGTTTTCCCTAAAAAATAGTATAAATATATTATTTGCATTAGAAATTGAAATGGTATGTGTTCATTTAACTCTTTCTTGCAACAAACATGATACAAAATCATCTAGGTTTCATTTGTCTTTAGTGTATTTTAACAGTTAAAGGTTACAAGTCTGGGTTGGGGACAAGCTCAAAACAGCCAAATCCACTGATAAATGCCCCTCTAAGAGCAGTAAATCAGAATATATAGGCATGATTCATTTTTTATAGGATGCTGGTGATCTGGCCTTTGCAAATTTACATGATTGAAACAAAAATATTATATTTTTCCACAAAAACAACCAAAAGGACACAAAAGTGCCTGTAGTTGGAGAATCACCCACATATGTCTACTGTGTGAGTATGTGTCATACGTATGATTACTGTGTGTGTGTGTGTGTGTATCTGTTTGTGCACATGTGTGCACATGAAATGGGTTAACATGACCCCTGGAGGCAAATATACGGAAAAACATGGTCATCCTAGGCCCTACAGTTCTCAAGATATTCACAGAGAACTGTGTCTGGCCTACCCTCCTTTCGGGGGGTCCAGTCCAGCGGGGGGGCTACAGATCAAAACGAAAAATGACGGTTCCATGCTATCCATGTGGGGGTACATGCCCACCAAGTTTTGTGTACCCCGGTCTTTCAGTGTCCCGGGAATCCTTGTTGGTGTACGTCACTAAATGTACACATAAATTATTTTATTGTAAGGCCCCCCATGAACGAAAGTACACAAAACTTGGCATGCATTCGGAGGGTGTCATAATGATCCTACACTTTCAATTTCGTGCAGTTTTGACCATGTCAGCCAGAGATATTGTGATGAAAACACCTAATTTTTTGCTTTTTAATTTTTAACTAGGTGACGCTATACATGAAATAAGTGGTAATGGGATGGGTTGACATGGCCCCTTGAGATCAACATACAAAAAAAAAGTGGACCTCCTAGGCCCTACGGTTGTCGAGATATTCACAGAAAACTGTCTCCGGCCACGTACAGGCCAGTTGGTGTATAGTAACATAAATTAATTTATTGTGTGGCCCCCCATGAACGGAATTCCACGAAACTTGGCGTGCATTCAGAGGGTGTCATAATGATCCTACACTTCCAATTTCGTGCAGTTTTCAACAAATACTATAACATACAAACAAATATGTCTTTACACCCCTGTTGACAGGTGCATGCAAAAACACAGAAAGCAGACAAGGATTTTGTTTTTATAACACATGTAATAAGCAATGAACATTTGAAGATGTATTGTTTTGTTCTTCTAACATCAATAGTAGTTGTGCAGAGGTTGTAACATAATGGTAAATACATGCTGCCTGTCACATTATGAATATACCCTGTCTTGTCTTGCACATCAGCAGCAGCAGCACTATGCTATTACATTGTTCACTGTAGGGACTAGTATGAGGGAGACTGAGCTGCCAATCTCTCTTAACAGGTCCTGCATCATATCTACAAATATCTGTTCTGCTCTGCACAAACATAAGCAGGGTCTGATTTAGCGTGGCAGAGTGCTGATTGACAATAACATGGTTCCCTGCAGTGTTTGGTGGATTCCCATTGATGTTTGTGGGTTCTGTTTGACTGTACATTTTATGTGTGGCATCTCATTCCCCAGTTGTCTAACATGTTTTCTGACGGCCACTGATTGCATTAGCAGCTGAAAGACCAACTTGTAATAGAGGGAGAGCAGCTTCACAGAAGAGAACTTCTGACGGCAAATTTGAGGAAAAGTTGGTAAACCACCCTTCTTACCTAATTTGAGGGTGCTGATTCTGAATATTTTGTTTACCAAGCTCAATTCTGACTTCTAAGCCGCATAATCAGCTTTTTAACATTTTAACATTTTTGCTTATTTTTCCCTAAATTGGGTTGATTTCAAAAGTAATCACTAAAACCAAATAAAAGTGTTCTCTAAATACATGTTTGAGCATTAAAGAAGCCATACTATAGTTTATTAACATATTTAATGGGAACATTAATATAGTTAACATGTAATAAACTCGGAAATTCTAATCAAAACACAACCAACCATATTTTTATTGCTAACATAGTGAATCACTCGTGGTGGATGCATTTCATCACAATAACAAATTGCACAGACAACCTTCAACTCAGAATATAACCTACAGTACACATGAACTTAGATAGCGGGAATAAGCCTAATGCAGAACTGCATCTACCGTCAGCAACAACCGACAAGTAAAAAACATTTTACTTCTAGTAACACTGGATTTGGTATGTGTGCTTGCCTCCATACTAGAGCTGGATAATGTGCTCTTCTAATATGCCATTGAGCAGCATAACTTGTTGGTGGTATAACCTCCGATCCTCGACATCTAGAAAACAGAGTGGCTCTGGCATAGTGTTGTCACAATACCAAAATTATGACCTCGATACAATACCTGCCATAAATATATTGATACTCGATACTGAAACGATATCCAAATCCTTAAATATCTGGAAAAGAAAGGACACAGGCCTCCTCCAAGTGTATTGAGTCATTTGTGTTGAATTTGGTGCACTTTTAGTCAATTCTGGAATTTAAACTTCTAAACTTCCTACATAATTATTATTTTTGTAGTTTGTGTGTGATTAAGTCATTTATTGTTTGTTATAGCTCATTTATATTGTGATGTTTTGGCAATAACTCTTTATTTGGCAATAATCTTTAAATAGCCAAAGTAGGCTAGATCAAGGTCAGTGTTCAAATTACTGCATGCAAATCACTTAATGCTATGCAGAAGAGCCTAATCTTTAGGCCATCTAATGTAGGCTACCCTAGTCCTTCCTGTGTTTATGGGATTTCTTTGACAGTTGCAAAGGGAAAAAAGTAAAGATAGTCTCTTTGCTCTCAGTGTAATTTAATTAGTACATTGAAACCACTCTTTGGGTCTTAATCAGATAGGCCTACACCATTATTACATTACATTACATTACATTTGGCTGACGCATTTTTAACCAAAGCGACTAACAACATGGTAACAGTTAAGTTTTAAAGCAATTCTCTCAACAATTTTAGGACAATTTAAAACTGGTAGAGTACAGTAAGAATAAGTGAATCAGTGAGTGCTGTTTTTAAACAGTTGAGTGTCAGTTCAAGTGTCAGTTCGGGTGGTAAGTGCTAGGATCAGCAAGACTTGTTGTAAGTGGTGCTATGAGAGGAGATGTTCTCTAAAGAGCTGGGTCTTCAGGAGTTTTTTTGAAAATGGAGAGGGGTGACCCTGCCCTTGTAGGAACTGGCAGTGTGTTCCACCAACGAGGAACAACAGATGAGAAAAGTTTGGATTGGCCTGAGCGTATCTGTTGCTATATCTGTGTGCATTCCTACATTAGGTCTATTTCTTTGATAGTCAACATCATTTGCTACCACATAACAAATACCAAATAACAATACAAAAGTTTCTTACAAACTTTCCTGCATACTTCTTAAATGTGCTGCAGTCAGATGGGTGTCCTAACTAGATCTTGAGCATCTATTATCAGTGTTGAATGAGCAGTTTTTGCAGTGATCACTACTGGACATTCCACATTGCTAGACAGCACTTGAGTAAGGATAGACTTATTTCCACTTCACAAATAACCATCACTATCTGCAATAGCTACAGTACAGGGACATTAATCAGTTAGCTGAGGATTTGTCCTAGGTCCACTTCCCTTTCAGCATCATATGCAGTAATGATGCACTGGAGAATGTTTCTTTTTGTTGCACTATAAAGGATATCTTATCTAATTTTTTTGCAAATAATGCAATCTCCATAGCACTCTTCAGCAACCCTCAAACATGCACACTCTTCTATTTTTTTGCATTGCTGGAATTTGAATGATAGGAAAGAGCACCAGTGACAGTTGTCAGTCTTTACAGTGTAAATCCTCTGTAAAGACTGACAACTGTTCATAATAGTTAGTGACAAAGTACTTTCTACAGAAAAATGAGCAGTCACCTACTATTCTATCAATTTATTATCAGGGAATCTATTTTGCTTCTAAATGTCATACTGAATTTTAGCTATTATTTCAATTTATATTTTAATTTTAGCTTATTTTCATTTGCTACTTGAGAGTCATTGGGGTAATTCCTGTCCTGTCCTACAACATATCTGATACATAAAGAGTATATTAATGCCTTATTTTTTGCAATTCCTACGATATCTGATGGCAAACCAAAAAGTATGTGAATTATGCTAATTATGCTAATTAGCAAGCTTAAAACTCACAATTGAGCTTGGTAAACAAAATATTTGAATTCAGCACCCTCAAATTGTGTGAAATAGCCCCTTTAACCGACTTTTCCTCAAATTTGCCAACAGGACTTTTTCTGAATGTTTGTTAGCTATCTGCTCTCCCTCTATAACAAGGTCCCAATTGTGGATACACCCATTAACAGTCCTTGCGACCAATGACATCCGGATCAACTACAAACTTTTGATTGATTTTCAACAATGAACAGTTAGTTCAGTGTAATATGTTCAGCTCTCTCCCCCATCTTAATAAGTCAACATTATATGATATGACCCTATTTTTACATTATAGCCTACATATGTTATAGCCTAACCCTTATCTATAGGTGACTGATGAGATTCATGTTAGCATTCATTGGCGACACAATTAATATTGGAGCTATTTCACTGTCGCAGACCCAGACGTGCTTGGTAGCCTAGGCTACGTAGTCATAGGCCAACATGAGACTTAAGCCCCCGTGTCGTCATGACTTAGGTTAGCCTATGTTCTTACTGTTGTTATTATCTGTAGGACATATTGTCTGTGGAACACAATTGTAGGCTAGGCCTATATTTGATTTTCAGTAAGCTTATATATCAATGATAAAGCTTCTTTACTTTTTGATGTAATTATTTAGTTTTTTTTTATCTATGTAGGCTATTTTTTTAATGTTACATTATTATTTTGTTAATACATGGAATAAATCACCACAAACACACGCGACTGTAGCCTATGGGCTTCTTCTATAGCCTAACCGGCTTGCGCAGCGTGGCTAACAACGCCCCTAAAACAAGTGTAACCGTCGGCTCCTCGAGGCTTACAGCAGCTAATAGGCCCGAGGTGCAGTGAAATGGCGTCATCTGGTGGTCATGCAATTCACCCGCTATTAGACCCGAAGTGCAGGAGAAGTGGATATTCAACCACGCCATCCTTCAGGTCGCAGCGACACGTAGGTGTACTTTATGTGCTGTGTCATTCTGCCATCTAGCGGTTGTGGAATATTTAACACCCATTATAGTTCTGGGAATAGATGTGCCCTCGAATAAATGTTTAACTTTGTTACAAATTATATGGGTAATCCATCTGATAAATTGTGTTTTTCTTTTTATACTTCGTACCTTTATGAATTGAAGTGTATCATTAAGGTACCTTTTTCAATGTCATTACTCTGACATTCGACATTAGTCCACCATAAATTTGGGCAATGGGCACATTGTTAGGGGTTGACACTTTGCATAAGATTTCTCCACATTACTTGATCCAAATTCTGTGATTTTTGTTGTATAAATGTTGTACAATGGTTGTTTTCATAAGTCAGCGGCGTTAGTTTGAGCACATAATTGACGTTTTGTTTACATGTGTTCAATGTAAGTCAATGGGAGCCGGAAATACATAAATAGCGGCGTCCAAAGAATCTTTTGCCGGATAGCATGACGGCGGTCTGACGTTAACGTTACATTTGCTCACTAACCAGTAACATTTTAATAACGTTATACTATCTGGCTCTTGATAACCTGTGGAAAGGGACCTGATGAAAACCTTACTGTTTGGAAACGGACCATATGACCAAAGTATTGTTAAAACACACTACAGAAGTTGAGGTATAACGTTTGTGCTGTCAACATAGCTGCAGAGTATGTTTACTTGGCCTAGGTTACTCATTTCTGCATTATTCTGGCCTATAAATTAAAGCTTCCCAGTTGTTGTAGGCTACATCCTAAAGTAGGCCTACATCGTAATCTGTAGAAAAAATGTGGACAGACCAAGCTGTAAGATATAGTGTAGCCTAGTTGTTTATCAAGATGCTTAATATCAGAATGGTCCATCCTTAAGACTCAGTTTATGATAATCAACAGCAACAACACACCCTTTGCCTACAAAGTGTTCTAAGCTGTTTACTTTAAACTGTTTGGCTATCAACTATCCTTAAACAGAAATTAATAAAACACAAAATGTTGCTTTGTTTGCAGTGAAATACTATAGGCTAGTATATTTAACTACCATTACAGATTTATGGTGCAACAACCTCACTTAAATATCTAAGTTGTATTGAACAGTTGTACACATTCCATGTTTTTGGTATAACTCTAACTTGTTTGCTTTTGTCTTTTAGGGACCAGACCAGACCAGTGTGGTGATGACCGTGTATTACATTACGTGTGTGCCTGTCTGTGTGCACATCCTGCCAACCATACATCGCTGACATTAACACTAACATTAATTCCTAAAAACATATCTCAACATATCTGCACATACCTTTGAACTATAGACGTAGATCTGAGATCTACACTGAGACATTCTGAGTATTATATTGTTGCAGGAGGACTATGCCGAAAACTATATGATGAAGCATACATACATTTGATACCTGTGCTGTGACATCTGTGAAACTTGCTGTGCTGTTAGACCTCTGTTTTTAGACCTGAGCTGTGCTGTGTGGAAATTAAGATTCTAACCTAAGTTCTGTCTAAAACTGAAGGGCTGAATCTTGTTCTTCAGTCTATATCACCATCAAAAGTGACCTATTTATTACAATTAACTGAGACCTCTAGCTCTTGCTGCTATTTCAGAATTACCACTGATAAATAGATCTGTCTTAGGATAATATGATTGGCATTATCAAATTCTGTATATATATATATATACACACACACACAACTGTGATTTTTTTTTTACTTCAAGCTTACATTGTTGTTGTTAAGTGTTCATTAGTGTATTCTGAGTATCATTCTGCTGTATTAAAACAAAGAATGTTGATCAATATTGAATTAACAATTTATTTTTACTGACTGTCATATACTCTAAGCTAACATCTAATCAAGTAAGTGTTTTTCAAGAATACTGGACACGTCTATGTAATCTGAATAATCATACTGTAAGTAATTTAATGTTATACACAGCAGCTTTTTTTGCATTTACATGCAATGGTAATTCCCTGGAATTGCATTTTCTAGTTACTAGGTTGTTGCCTTTTCTAACCAGTAGGTGGCAGTCTAGGATAAGAAATAGAACGTTGAGTAGAAAAAGACATAATTGAACAGTAGGAAAAACGGGGGGAAAGAGACACTACGCCCATGACATTTTAAAGAATGACAGTCTAAACGTTTGCAAGTTAAAACGGTAGGCAAGTCAGTAGGCCTACATCGATGTTTGGTGGCTATAAGTCTGTCAGGGATTTGACAGGCTAGAAGTTTGCGATTTATGAGGCTACCGCAACAAATATTTATAGGTAAGACAGTAGCCTACGATGTTTTGGTGGCTAGCTGAGTAGTCCTGTATTTCAGCAAAATTAACAGGCTAGAAGTTGGCATTTTATCTTAGGTAATGTCATGTATGAAAACTACATTGAAATGTAGAGGCAATAGGCTACCGACAATACTGGCGACGGCGGCCATGTCATCAGTGTGCTAACTCGTAGCCTACCTCCGTATTGCGTTGCATTGTTCGTTCAGCATGATGCGCGCTTCTGGGTAGCCCTACTCAGATTAGTTGCATTGAGGTGATACCAGAGCAGCACGGGTACCCATTAAACATTCTCTGGTGATACTTCAGACTTGACGAACTCCCATGGTAGGCAACAGGAATTCCTTACTGCAGAAATAATAGCCTAGATTGATGCTCCCGTCAGCGTCTGGGTCACGTCTGCCTCCTTCAATCATTGATAGCCAGACTGCACTGTGTCAAAATGTCACTTTGAAAATGTGATTAATCAGCTTTTTTTAACGCATTAATATTTCTATGATCAATTAATCAAAATGACAGTTTTTGACAGTTATACTACTGCAATACACCAATCTGTTACAGTGTTGCACTGAATGGAGAGATGGCCGTGGTGGTCAATGCATGCCATGTCCAACTACAGAAAAAGGAAGTTTGAAGGGAAAAAAAAAATCACAAAATAAAAATCACATACTCTGTTTTGTTATGGCATAAAAAACAATGAAACAAATAAAATGACAACAGGTTCATTAAATCTCCTTTCAGAATCTTTATTTAGACATTTTTAAAGTCAGAAACACATTTTATTTACATATTTTATTCTGAAAAACAAGCAACAAGCAAGCATGTTTTTTTCTATGTCAACACATATAAAAACACTGACACCTCAGATCAGCAAATCATTTTTCAAAGATAATTCAGCAAATAACTATACTATACATTTTAGGGAAAGAGCATAATATAAAGAAAGCAATATCAGCATTTGTTTAGTTTCATTAAACGGTAGTCTATAATTGAATATACATACATACATGTGTATGAACAGGAGTGTGTGTGACTGGTGTTCCTGCAGTTCTTTATACAGTCTATGGGCCAAAGCTGAAGCTATTGCCATAGTAACAAGCCCTGCTCCACTGCCAGGGCCACAGATCAACAGAATGGATGTTGCTACGGTTACGTAGTTACTGCGGAATGTTACACAGAGTCTTGACTTGATGAATTTAAGTCTGAATTTTGGCAGTTAGTTAAATAGACACCAGTGTCATATAAACCACACATACACACACACAACTTCAAAAATATTAGCTTGATGTGTGTGATATGCCAGTGGGCAACATTAAATCTGATGCAAAGCAAAAATAATGTAATCTTTACTGTTTGTAAAAGAGCTTCTTGTGCCTACAAGCCTGTATTACGTTACAGTGTCATACAAACCACACACACACACACACACACACATCTGAAAATGGAGGAGAATGAGAGACAGAGAGAGAGAGAGGAAGAGAAAAGAAGGGAGGGGGACAGAGACTAAGGGTAGAGAGGGAGAGAGAGAGAGAGAGAGAAAAGGGTGGATGTACCTGTTGGAGGACGAGCTCATGTGATCTTGCGCAGGGACACTGAGGAGCCAGAATATAAATAATAAACCCAAAACCCTGGATAGAGGGGCTCAGTGAATGTGGAGTGGAACGTGTGCAGGTGGGTGAGTGTGTTAGTGGAGACGCTGTAGAAGGACAGAGTGCCGGCCGGCCAGTCCAGGTAAACTCCTACTGTTCTGGAGCCGGAGGAGGGGGCAGGTATGTCAGTGCGTTTATTATTGTGCTGGACATAGTAACTGTGATCAGAGCACCACAGACTCCAGGACTTGGCATTCCATCCCATTATGACGTCATCACTGTCCCCTTTCCTCTTGATGCTTTTATAGGCCACAGATATACGAGCTCCATCATCTCCACTCCACTCAGCCTCCCAGTAGCAGCGTCCAGTCAGACCCTCTCTACACAACACCTGATAAATGGAGTCAAATCTCTCTGGGTGATCAGGATACGGCTGCTGCTTATCCACACGTGTCACCTTTCTGTTCCCCTCAGAGAGAGAGAGATCTCTGTGTGCTGTGTTTGGGTCCAGTGTGAGATCACAGGCATCTGCAGACAAGAGAGGAGAGAACATGAGAACACACACACACACACACAGTGATAACATGAGAACACACACACACATATACAGAGAATATGAGACCACACACACACACACACACACACTTCTGCTCACATCACACACACACACAGAGAACATGAGACCACACACGCACACACATACAGAGAGAGAACAGTACAAACACACACACCACTACCAGTACACACACACACACTCATACATACCCTACCAGCGCACACACACACACACACACACCACTACCCTACCAGTACACATACACACACATACACAAACACAAACACACACACACACACACACCACTATCCTACCAGCACAAACACACACACACACACACACCACTACCCTACCAGCACAAACACACACACCACTGCCCTACCAGCACACACACACACACCACTATCCTACCAGTACACACACGCACACCACTATCCTACCAGTACACACACACACACACACAAACAAACCATGACAACACACAAACACACACACCACTACCCTACCAGCACACACACACACACCACTACCCTACCAGCACACAAATACACCACTACCCTACCAGCTCACACACACACACCACTACCCTACCAGCGCAAACACACACACACACCACTACCCTACCTGCACACACACACACACACACACCACTACCGTACCAGCACACACACACATACACGCCACTACCCTATCCACACATACACCAATACCCTACCAGTAAACACACACATATACACAAACCACTACCCTACCAGCACACACACACACACCACTACCCTACCAGCACACACACATATATAGACACACACACACCACTACCCTACCAGCACACACACACACACACATATACACACCCATACACACCACTACCCTACCCACACACACACAAACCACTGCCGTACCAGCACACACATACACCACTACCCTACCAGTACACACACACACACACACACACACACACACACACTCATACATACCCTACCAGGACACACACACACAACTACCCTACCAGTACACCCACACACACACCACTACCCTACCAGCATACACACACACACACCACTACCCTACCATCACACACACACACACACACCACTACCCTGCAGACATGAGGAGAGGAGAGAACATGAGAACACACACACACACACACACACACCTACAGTGGGTCCCAGTTAAAAATTGACACTTCATTCACGATCATGGTGAATGGTGAAATGTAAGTACAACTGCAGCCGCTTGGGGGCAGCATAGTCCGCTGTGGAGTTCCACTGTCGAACCAGACAGCAAGGGCTGTGATTGGCCGAGTTTTCAGTGCGTTTCTCTGTGTTTTTAGCAGCCCCTGCAACATGCTAGTCCACTGTAGCCTAAGCTTTGTACATAATGTTAAACATAGTTTTGAATTCAGTGGCAAGATTTCTTGATTGTACAGTGTCTGTCTCTCAGTAATGTTTTAAAATGACAGCTTCGTCAGCTGGCAGTAGGCTACTTTGTCGGTAGTCATGAGAAGTTTGCTTGCTACAAGAAAGGGCAGAGCAGGCTGTACTTCCTGAGGAGGCTGCGGTCCTTCAATGTGTGCAGTAAGCTCCTCAGGATGTTCTACCAGTCTGTTGTTGCCAGTGTCCTCTCCTATGCAGTGGTGGGTTGGGGAGGAAGCACAAGGAAGAAGGATGCGGGGCGAATTGACGGGCTGGTAAGGAAAGCTGGCTCTGTAGTGGGAGCTGAACTGGAGTGCATCACTTCACTATCTGACAAAAGGACCCTGAACAAACTGATCAACATCTTGGACAATGAGTGTCACCCACTCCACAGCACCATTGTTAAGCAGAAGAGCCTGATCGATCAGCTGGAGACTTCGCTCACTGCCTTGCACAACGGACAGACTGAGAAAGTCATTTGTCCCCAGGGCCATTGAACTGTTTAATGCCTCACTTAAGGGAAGAGGAGAGATAGACTTCTCTGCATAGTCTGTCTGCCTCTTCACCCGCTCCATGTTTGGTACTGTCTGTCCACTAGCCACTTGTATCACTGTCTTTATGCCTCACTGTTTGCGTGCTATATTAGCACATTAGCACATATGCATAACCCCCCCCCCCCCTCCATGCCACAGCCGAACTGTGGCCACACTTATACATTTTCTTAAATAGTTAAATATATAGATATATAGGTTTTACCTTACTTTACTTCTGCACTGCTGCACTGTTGGACTTACTCATTTGCACTATCACCATTGCACTACCACCATGACACTCATTCGCACAGAGCACCTAGAGCACCTTACCATATCTTACTATGCACAGAGAATCACAGGCTCAGTCCCTGCCTCAGTCATTGCAAGCGCCTCTGATTGATTAATCACCACTATGTGGATACTGTTTCTAGAATGACTTAGATTAAGTGTTAGTATAATTTGTATTTTGTAATTTGTTTATATATATATATATTTTTTTTATATATTGCATTAAGTGTTAGTTATGTAATTTGTATTTTAGTATATTTAGCATTCTTTATCTTCTACTGTCCTTATTGCTTAGTTGTGTTTTTATATTATATACTTTATTACTCTTTCTGATGTTAAAGAATGTGGTTGTGTTGTATGTATGCTGCTGAGACCTTGAATTTCCCCTGGGGATCAATAAAGTATCTATCTATCTATCTATCTATCTATCTATCTATCTATCTAACAGAACATAAATATGCTGCCCAGAAACCTTGTGAATAGTTCTGATTTTTTTTACTACACTAACGAGGTTGAAATATAGACTTTGCCTACAGCATCTCCTACAGTAATGTTAACAAAATGACAGCATTCATATGACAAAGAAAAACGAATTTGGTCACTCAAGACGGTCTACAACCAGTGTAGGCTACAGTCCTACCCAATAGGCCTACTCGAAGCAGATAGCGTTGTCTGACGGTCGAGTGGGTTAATGCACGTATTTCCAGAACAGGTCTGCAACTTTCAGGCAGTTCTGAGTTCGAATCTAGGCAGGAGCAGAGCCATATAAAGGCCTAGGCCTATTGTTATCATTTTTTGAAAGGTGTTGCTCCTGGCAATACTTGTTTATAAGACATTTGGTGATTAATTGATAGCTGTTTTTGGGACACGTTAAACGTTCTTTATAATGAGCGCATCCGGGGAGTAAAACGACTGTTACGCGCTGTTACAACTGTAGGCTACAATGATTGCAATACAAAAATATGCGCGTGTTAGTTTAGTTAGTTTTGTGATGTTTTGCACTTTTGCCTCATGTGTTTTCAGGTTTGAGGGCTTTTTTGGCAAGATTGACCTTGGTTAGACTCTGCATATGTTATTTCTCCATATGGAAAATACAGTCAATTTTCGACACACGTCTGTTATTAGTTCAATAACAAGTGTTGCTTGTTAAAACATGTGACTAGTGAAACTCAAATGATTTTAGAAATATTTAGCCAAAGCCAAAAAGTGTTAGAGAAGGAGAGACGCCGGTGCAGCTCAGATGTCTTCTTAATGTTCTTTATTCTTTAGTAAAAGGTGCAGAACATTATTAAACTTTGACTAACGTTTAGATGTTCGTTAGTCAAAAACATCGACACATCGAAACGTTAGTCAAAGTTTAATAATGTTCTGCACCTTCTACTAAAGAATAAAGAAAATTAAGAAGACATCTGAGCTGCACCGGTGTCTCTCCTTCTCTCTAAAATATCTGTCCTGGCCTGGTTGCAACGGATTGTGGCCAAACGACAGAAGCGCGGAGAACCCTCCTTTGTCTACCAAAAAGTGTTACTTTGTGCCCCGCGCTCCACACTGCTTGTGAAAGAAGGGGTGGGGGAGGGGGGCTTAACGTGAAAAAGCTTAATGTCCCAACTCCCAAAACGGCAACAAGTCATAATGGTAGGCTACAGGAAGTGGGGGGAGGGTATGGGATGACCAGAGCTGTCTTCACTGTGCTATTCAGAAAGCATCTATTGTCTTTCCAGGCGCACACAGCTCGTTATAACCTATCGAGTGCCTTAACAGATAGGCTCTGCTCTTGGGTTTGGCCTCACAGCGAACTCAACCCTCTTGTTGCTTGCAGTTTGTTCAATAAAGCGATGCAGATTACATTATTTATTTCTGATTAATTGCGTCTTTTGATGTCTTTTGCAACATCTGCTTGTTAGGCTGGGCTACTGTCCTGTACAGGTAAATGTTCAACAATTGCTGGTGTAGGCCTACAGGCTATAATCAATTAGGGACTGTTCATAATTTATTTAAGGGGCTACCGGAGGAGTTTTGGGAGCTTTAGTCAAAAAAGACGTGACCCTCCCTCGCCAGCAAGAAATTTTTCTATGACCCTCCAAAGTGATTGAGAAAAAACGCATGACCCTCCCCAGTCCCAACAATTTAGGCTATTGATGCCTTCTGTAGGCTACTGGGTCAATTTGGGAGCTTGCATGCTACGACTCCTTCCTTGAAATGCCTTGAAAAGGCTGTCGTTTGCACAATTTCACAAATAATCACCGGGACCGAAACAAACCTGTCAACTTTTCCCGGGTTTATCGCGTATTTTAACTTTTTCCTCGCTATCTTAGGAGGAGCTGCAGGGCCGTCGCAAGGGGGTGCGAGACCCTGTGCGAACTTGACAGATGCATGAACTTACGTGCATGACATCATGCGATAGCTTACTTTACACATAGCCAAGGCTACCGTCGGTGCATTTTAATAGTAGCCTAGTCTAATAAGCTACACCAGCTTGTCTTTAAGAGGGGAAATTGTATAGCCTATAACATTAGCTGAGTCACATATTTGGCCATATGGTGTTTATCACATATGGCTACATCACGAAACCAAATAGTGTAACAAAGGCGAAAACTTTAACAGGGGAAATTAATTGGGCATGAAATAAATGACACTGACTCGCCATATCTTGCTTTGCCGCAAACTCAGCAATGAAATCATAGGCCAGTTTGCAGGTAGCATAACGTCTTTTTCAATTCATAGAAGGGAGAGCCCAGTCTTTCCTGTGACATTGAGGTGCGCAAATAGTTTTTAATAGCCTGTTCAACTTGGAAAAGTTTCGTTCACCCGATGCCAGTCACTGATCGCAATTTCAAATTTCGGGAAGCTTCGTTCAATCTTTTTAAGTGTTAAGTGCAGTTGGCCCCTATCTGCCCCCTTTGGAATTATATCTCGAGCCTATTATAAGGTCCAGTGCGTTATGTCCTGGGATTCGGACGTGCTCAAAAAGAAAAGAAAAAACACTTGTTGCTTTGATATCTTTTTCGTTGTCGTTTGAACGTCGGCAAGCAGGCATGTTGCGGTTGCAATTTAAGTGAAATTTCTACAGTAGGCCTACAACATGCAAAATGCTTGTTAGGCTGGGCTACTGTCAATGTACTTGTACAGGTAAATGTTCAACAATTGCTGGTGTACAGGCTATAATCAATTAGCTAAATCATTTGTCTAGCTGTTTAAAAAAAAAATCGTGCTACATTCAAACGCAAAAGGTGTTTTGATATCTTTTTCTTTTGAACGTCGGCAAGCAGGCATGCTGCGGTTGCAATGAATGAGGATAATTGGTTTTATCTGCAGATTTATTTTTTGCATTATTTTGAATATGACTCGCTCCAGTCTAAACAGCACGTCTACTTTTCCCACACGCATCTAAGTTCTAACACACATATCCCCTCTGCTTTCTCTCTCTCCATCCCTGCGCACTGTGCTTTCTTAAGCTGCACCATCTTACAACAATTGCATCTACATTTTCATATTAGAATGTTTTGTCAAGTGTAAGCTTAAACTACCGTGATCAATTTAAGTTCCCGTGCCCCCGTTGAAAGTCTCATGCGCTTATCGTTACACTATCAAATCTATAAGTAACCGTGACAAATAGGGTATAAGATATATAAACTCACGCTATTGTATTATCATATATGTTTGGTAATGGCTCAGCTTTCTCTGATTGTTCTACTGACTTGGAAACTGCATCAGAGAAGCAGTAAGTCAGATCGCATCAAAAATAGTAGTGGCAGAACTCCAAAGTGACACCTTGTGGTTGTTTGTGTCAACTGCAGTTTGTGCCATTTCTGCCGAGAAAATGGGGATCGGGATTCCTGAAGGAACCCATCCAAACTTAACAGGGACCCACTGTACACACACACACAGAGAACATGAGAACATACACACATATACAGAGAGAGAACATGAGAACACACGTACATCGTTCGAGACGAGGGGCGCTGCTCTTGTAGCGACCAGCAGCAGGTGTGTTTGTCTGTCCGCGTCTTGTTTGTTCTAGAAGTTGTATCCTGTCTTATCCAAATCTTCGGACTAAATGTGATTGCTCATTCAACCAGTCATTATGGAGATACTTTATATTGTCATTCTATGGATTTTATGGACTTTATGGATCTATCATGTCCAAGGCGCACGGGATCAGCTACACGAGCCGGTAAGGATATACTCTCGGGAATGTTTAATGCGTTGGGACAATCCGAGCAGAGGGGATTTATATTTGGACCCACTTGTGACTGAGGATATTCTGACCGAGATCTCTAGGAACAAGTCTTTTGGAAACTATGGAAAATACTTTCGCAACGCGAGGAAACGAGGAAGGAGGGGTGGCGTCCGACTCAGGCTAAAACGCCAAACATTGCGGCGCATTCCGCTCCCATCCATAATACTTGCGAACGTTCAGTCGCTCAGAAACAAAATCGATGAGCTGCACGCTAACTCGAATTACTTACACGAATACAGGAACGCCTGTATTATGGCCTTCAGTGAGACGTGGCTGTCATCTAGAGATAACGATGCGGACTTATCAATCAGCGGCTTTGGGGCGCCTTTCAGGTTGGACAGGGACGCTACATCTACGGGAAAATCCCAAGGTGGCGGTGTGTGTGTGTATATAAACCAGAGGTGGTGTAACAACATCACTGTCAGGGAATTAATATGCACAGCTGACATCGAACTGTTGTCTGTCTCTGTTCGCCCATTTTATCTCCCAAGGGAGTTCCCCCAAATATTTGTGACTGTAGTATACATACACCCCAAAGCCAATACACAAACTGCTGCTGATACTATCCATACGGTGATTCAAAGACTTCAATCTCTTTCTCCGGATGCCCCGTGTCTCCTTATGGGAGATTTCAATAACTGCAAACTGAGCAAAAGTCTCAACCTCTATCAATATGTCACATGCCCAACTAGGAAAAATAAGACTCTAGATCTGTGCTATGGCTCAATTAAGGAGGCTTACAAGGCCTCCCCTCGGCCCCCTCTCGGTTTCTCCGATCACAATGCATCTCACTCCTAGGTATAGACCTGTGCTTAAGAGGGAGAAAGTAAAAACCAGAGAGATCAAGGTCTGGAATGATGAGTCTGTTTCCCAATTACAGGGCTGTTTTGATTGCACAGATTGGACTGTTTTCATGGACTCTGCTTTAAATATTGATGAACTGGCTGACACCGTATGCTGTTATGTCTCTTTCTGTGAGGATACTGTTATTCCAAAAAAGCATGTAAAAGTGTATGCGAATAACAAGCCATGGGTCACTCAATCCATGAAACAAGTGTTAAGGAAAAAACATAGCGCTTTTCACAAAGGGGATGAGGGTGAAAAAAGAGAGGCAATAAAAGAGGTCAGATCAGAAATCAAGAAAGCTAAATTACAATATAAAAGTAAGATAGAGGGGAGACTGGGCAGCAATAACTTGAAGGCAGCATGGGAAGGTGTCAAGAGAATGACAGGCCTGCATAGAACACAAAACAAGCCAGTCCATATCCCAGCTTATGAGAGTGATAGAGATATTTCTGAAGCATTAAACACTTTTTATTCACGTTTTGACATTCATGACTTTTCAGATGAACTTCAAAAATTAACCGATGAGCAATCGCTGGTAAAGTCCACTACATGTACATTTTTAATTACACAGGAAGACGTAAGGTCAGTACTCAAAAGAAATAAGGTCAATAAAAGTCCAGGACCAGATGGGATTACTGGGAGATTGCTAAAGTGCTGTTCAGAACAGCTCTGTGGGGTGTTCACTGATATTTTTAGAATGTCTTTAAAACAGAGAAGGGTTCCAAAGATATGGAAGGAATCTACTATAATCCCAGTGCCAAAAGGCAACACTATAAAGACTTTAAATGACTTCAGACCAGTGGCACTGACCTCACTGGTCATGAAGTCATTTGAAAAGATAGTGAAATGGTTGTTGTTGTTAAGGGTGGGTGAGGCCTTGGATCCTATGCAGTTTGCATATAGGGCTAATAGGGGGGTAGAGGATGCCCAAATTACACTACTTAACCTCCTGTACAGTCATTTGGAAGGTCCTGGCACACATGCCAGGCTCTTGTTTCTGGACTTTTCTTCTGCTTTTAATACTATCCAGCCACATGTTTTAGTTAGAAAACTAGTATCAGAATTTAATCTTGAGAATAATCTTGTGGGTTGGATTATGGATTTTTTAACCAACAGATCACAGAGAGTAAAGGTCAATGGTTGTCTTTCAGAAAGGCGCGTCTCTTCCACTGGCTCTCCGCAGGGTTGTGTACTTTCCCCTCTGCTCTACATCCTCTACACCAATGACTGTAGAAGTCAGCATATAAATAGGCATATCCTGAAATTTGCTGATGACACAGTCATTGTGAGTTTACTGCATAAACATGAATCCCAGCATGGGCCAGTGGTTGATGAGTTTGTCAGTTGGTGTGACAAGTCTTTTCTTCAGTTAAACATCTCAAAGACAAAAGATATGGTCATTGATTTTAGAAGAAACCAATCCTGTTCTCCACCACTGACTTATATAAATGGAAGCTGCATAGAGATGGTTGACCAGTATAAATATCTCGGGACAATGTTAGACAACAAGCTCAAATTTGATATAAATACCGAGGCTATTTGCAAGAAGGGACAACAACGGTTGTACTTCCTTAGGAAGCTCAATTTGTTTAATGTGGATAAGGTTATGCTGTCTTTATTTTACAAATCTTTTATAGAATCTGTTCTCACTTTTTCTTTTATTGCCTGGTATGGAGGCATCAGTCTTAGGGACAAAAACAATCTTAGCCACATTGTGAAGGTGGCTGGGAAGTTGATTGGCTGTCCACAGTTGTCCTTGCTGACCATTTATGAGAAGCAGGTCATCCAGAAGGCAAGTTCTATACTGGACTGTAAAAATCATCCCCTTCACTGTTCATTTGAAGGTCTTCCATCAGGCCGGAGACTAAGAGTCCCATTTTATAAGTCCAATAGGACAAAAAACTCTTTTATTCCTAGTGCAATACGCCTGCTAAATTTGCACAATTTTGCTTTATTGCACAGAAACGATTCTGATGAGCATCTGTCAGGAACGTAGACTGATAAGACAGTTTCTTTCTTTCTTATTTTCTTTCTGAACCTTCTTAACTGATATTAACCTGTGTCTTTTACCCCATCTTGTGTCTTTGTGTATCTTATGCTATTTATATGTGTACCTGACTGCGAGACAAGTTTCCCTTTGGGACAATAAAGTTAACTGAACTGAACTGAACTGAACACACACATACACAGAGAGAGAACATGAAAACACACACACCAAATAAACACAAACACACACACACAGGCATCTGCAGACGAGAGAAGAGAACATGAGAACACACAAAGACACACACACATACAGAGATAGAACATGAGATCACACACACATACACACACATATACAGAGAGAGAAACATGACAACACAGACACACTTCTGCTCACATCACACAAACACTTCTGCTCACATACACGTCTGCTAACATTACACACACACACTGAGACATAGACATAAACACACACACACCCTCTCACACAGAAACATAAACACACACACACCCTCTCACACAGAAACAGAAACACACACACACACACACTTCTGTTCACATCACACACACACACTTCCGCTCACATCACACACACACACACACATCCTCTCACACACACACACACATACACTTCTGCTTCTATCACACACACACACACACACACTTCTACTCACATCACATTACACACACACTTCTGCTCCTATCACACACACACACACACTTCTGCTCACATCACACACACACTTCTGCTCCTATCACACACACACACTTCTGCTCACATCACACACACACACACACTTCTACTCACATCTCATCACACACATACTTCTGCTCCCATCACACACACACACACACACACACACACACACACACTTCTGCTCCCATCACACACACACACACACTTCTACTCACATCACACACTTCTCACATTAACACACACAAACACACATCTGCTCACATCACACACACACACAGAAACACACACATTTCTGGTCACATCACACACACACACAGACACACTAAACACACACACAAAATAGCTACACACCAGAGTTTCCGCTAGAAAAAAATTGTGCCGGTCAAAGTGACCGGCAGAGGTTTCGTTTTCCGGACATTTTGATGATATGCCGGTCAAATATCCTATTATCGCTTCTTAATTAGTCAAATTGATGGAGACAGGCTATGTAGCTTAAAGAATTACATAAACAGGCTGTATAGAATGTAACATGTTCATTAGCCTAACTTAAACATGCCTAACAAGATCTAGCCAGTATCTTTTCATGGACAGCAAGAGTCCGCTTCGTTCGTTGTTTTAAAAAGGCTACGTTGTTTGTTGCTGCTACCCACGTTATCGCCAGGGTGACTTTAACTTACACAGATGCGCACACACACAAGAATGAGCGCTCACACCACTACCCCCTAATGCTATGCCTCTTTATTTGATAACAATAAATTAAGAAATGTTTCCAATTCTGGGAAATGTTTAGTTTCTTTTTCTTTCGTCCGCGGTTCAATGATAAATGAATGTTTAATTGTGCCGGAAATTATCCGCGGACTAGCAATCTCCTCGTCGAGGAGGCCCTAACCCTGCAGATCATAGACAGACAACGCATAGGCCTACTGTATGCTTTGGGTAAAGAACACTTTGCATGTCCAGTGTAAGCTACATGGAGAATGATAGTGTCTTGGAGCGGCCGCACCCCACGCAACTCCACTTCCAATGTCACTGATTCCGAAAGATACACCCGACACGTATGCTTTTTATCTGGTGGTGGTGGAGTTGACCGGACATCTGAGGCTTCAGACGTTACCAATTTATCATCATCCATCGCGTCTGGCCTCTGAAAAAACTTTTAAGGCTAGTCTGCCTGGGCCTGGCCATGTTTGAACCGCCTCACTCATTTGTTCATTGTTTAACATGGACGTTAACTATTTGAAATGCAGCATAGGCTATGCGTGTTGTTTAATAGCTTACTTTTCAAACGGTAGAGCCTGTTCATTTAAAAACATAGCCAGAGGACGTATAATATAGGCTTACATATTAAGGCTTATTCTCAAATTCAGATTGCATTAGGGGACGGGATTGTTAGCCAATTTCAAACGGACAATTTGACCGGAAAGATTTAATTTTGTCGGACATTTCATTTTTTTTCCGGCCAATGTCCGGTAATTACCGGACAACGGAAACCCTGTACACACAATGCTTTAACATACACACACACAAACACAAACATTCACACAGGTTAGCAAACCTTGCTATCACACACACACACACACACACACACACACTTCTGCTCACATCACACACACACTTCCGCTCACACAGAAACACACACATACTTCTGCTCACATCACACACACACACACACACACACTTTCAAGCACACCATACTATAACACCCACACAGACTATTTTGTGGCATGTCATGTTTTACAAAATACACACACACACACAGCTACAAGACTCCCATACACACATTCCAAGCTAAAACATGTGAATGATCAGAAATACTAAATAAACAATTAACTTACATCTCAGCAAGCGTGGTCGTGCTCTGTCTAAAGAAGCGTGGTCAGTTCTGTAAGAAAAACAAAATGTCACACACACGTACCATTTGACAGATCTCAACGCTGCTCTTTTTCTGATTGTGCCACCTGTGAAATGTGATTTATTATCCCACAGAAAATAGCCTGCTGCCGTACATGTTTTTCCTGATATAAAGTAATGAAGTAACTCTCTTTCCAGCTGTCTTAATCGCATACAAAGGCATCCAAGGTGACGCCTCAAGACCCCTCTAGTTCTCAGAAGGAGACAATCATGAAGTAAACAACCCCGACACTGTCTGTCCTGTACTTAGATTAGAGTTAGTGAGCAACCTGAGGACTCCCTCTGAATAACAAATGCACTTTCCAGCAGTGAAACTCCATTATTTAATGCATGATCAGGGACCAAAACAGCTCTCTGTTTTGTTTGAACTTCAACAGAAGTGACATTACCCAACATCACTTAGAGTACCTTTAACTTGGTTAAATTTGATCTACTTCATAGGTGTCCTGATATACAGAATTAATAGCCTCTCTGTCAGACAGTCAGAAAATAGCATTTCTGTTCCCTGTCTGTCTGCTCATCTCCTTGTCTTTCTGTTAATCTCACAGCCTGGAATCTGAGAGGCATTCAAATTCAACAAACAGTGGTAAATGTTTGTGGCAAATATGCTTTCTCTGAACAGTAAGATTTAATACAATTTGGTGCAAAGAGTCCATTTTAACAGTAACTCTTTCCAGCTCCACTGAGTGTTCAGAAATGTTCGCACAGAACTCAAGACAAACAGAAAGCAGAGTGTTGAAAGCATAACTTTCAGCTATGTTTGCAACACACCTCTAAACTATCTTTGAACGCATCTCTAAATATTTGCATTGGATTGTGGATGCAGCTATTATAATACACATTTGAAAATAGGCCAGTACACTCGGTATAAAGAAATAACTATGGTCTCCACAATGGAGACAATGTCTAATGTGCAACACTAGGGTTTCTTTCTGAACATACTTCAGTATCTCCAGTTTACAGACAGGATCCTCCAGTCTAGCAGATAACAGCGTCAGTCCTGATTCTCCAGGATAATTGTAGTTGAGATCCAGTTCTTTTAGATGAGAGGGAAAGGGGGTTGAAACCAGAAAACCACAACCCTTCTCTGAGATGAGACAATCAGAGAGCCTGAGAGACAGACAGAGAGACAGAGAGAGAGAGAGAGAGAGAGAGAGAGAGAGAGAGAGAATGTCCTTTTCATTGTTTTTACATGCATACAACTGGTGACATTGTGTTAATCTGAAGTTATTTGTTTATTTTACAACAGATAGGTCTGGCTAAAGTATTTCTTCATTTCTGACTGGACAAGAGACATTCCCTGAGTGGCGATATCTAAGGACATCCGCACTTGGACACTCCGCTTTTTGCTCTGAATTGTCCAGTGTGAGAATCACATTTGACAGCTATTGAGTGAGAAAATGGAGTAAGTAGAGTAGGGTGACTGTTCAATTCAGCATATGACATAATATGAACGAGTGGGCTCTGCAAAATCACTGTGTGCACAAGCACATATAGCCTCTCTCAACCTGAACTTGGCTCTCTCTATTAGTTAGAAACCGTTAGAAAACACAATTTGATGCCTTTTAACTCAACTAGTCAGAACTGTTGTATGAAAGCAATATGGCAGAGTGGCGTTGGTAGCAGATATAGCCATGGCTGTGATTACCTACAGCACAAGGCTGAATAAAAGCCATGGCATTATGTGCTACCAACGCCACTCTCACTTGTGCCATATTGCTTCATCATAAACTAATATGACAGAGATTTGATCAGTTCAGACATTTTAAGCCTCACAAATAAGCTCAAAAGTAGAATGACACCTGGACAATGATATCAGGGTAGGATATTAATTGCTACTTTTTCATTTCACTGATCAGTTGATGTTCCATTGTTATGTTGTCATGGTTCTTCTAACTAATGAGGACATTTCAGACAAAGATACAAAGACTACAAAGAAATGTCTGCACCCACCTTAATGTTTGTATTTTGCAGTTGGAACTGGACAGTCCCTTAGAGAGAAGCTGAACTCCCAAATCCCCAAGGTCATTGTCACTCAAGTCCAGCTGTTGCAGGGAGTTTGGTGACTGTAGAACTGAAGCCACAATCTCACAAGACCTATCTGTGAGTTTACAATCAGCAAGCCTGCATAAGAACACAACAAAAGATAACATGAATACATGGAAGATATACTGTTTAATATTATAGCCCAGTGTTTCCTCTATGTTTATTTCAGCATGGCGGCCCCCCACGGTTTAATTGATACCGCCATGGTATCAGAATCAGAGCAGACGCACGTTTGCTTTTTAAATAATCTTGTGACGTATCCTCCCCTGCTGGCTGCCGCTCACATTGCAATTTAACAATAAGTAGCCTAAACTAGTCAGAGGTTATTATGGCCTGTCCAGTTTCAGTTCACATATTATAAATTATATATATATTGTCCTTTTTAATTGGTTATGACATACTGTTGCAAGACCTGTAACCCTTCCCTACATAGGCTTTAGGGAAGACTTGTTTTACAAAATGGTATTTTAATATTATAGCCAATACACATTCTTTCATTTTATCTATCTCTTTCTCTTTTCTTAATACATGTTCTTACACATTGAATCCGAATATATCGTCCTTTTTATTTGTAAACCACTTCCTCCCTGTAGCCACCATTATCCTGTGTCTCATAGCCTACTCTGTCTTGAGAATCAGAGGTGTTTCAAATTCAGATAGCCTACTCTGTCTTGAGAATCAGAGGTGTTTCAAATTCAGATAGCCTACTCTGTCTTGAGAATCAGAGGTGTTTCAAATTCAGATAGCCTACTCTGTCCGTTATCCTGTGTCTCTGTGCAGTTCAGTTAGAATTCACCCTTCGCTGTCCCGCCCTCTTTAGTTACAGTTGCTATGCCTGACAAGCTTTAGCACCCTGCACGTCTATTACATAGGGGGAGAACCGGGACTTTTCAATGAAATGTCATTTACTAAGACATCGGCTGGGGTGGACTGGCTATCAGCGTTCAACAGAGCTCTAAGCTTTGTGAGAAATTTATTCAAACGGTAGACCTCCTGCCTAGTAAAGCTACCTTCGGCCATATACAGCTTCGTTTTAGCGATGAACTGTTCAACATCGGGAAAGTATTCGTCAACTTGAACACACCTAGCATTTTTAGTCTGCTTCAGAAACGTTTTTAAATCATCCACAGTGTACTCGCGTCCTGTATAGCCGCTTTGGGGAAGACTGCACCTTAGGCTGCAATCAGAAAATTCCCCCTCGCTCTCTGCATTAGTAGAAATAACGTCGACAACCAGATCTTTCTTTTTTGCCTTTTTATGAGCCCTTTCCCTCTTCAGACCTTTTGGAACTTTAAAGGGAACTTCCTCTGTTTCCATGATCTGACTGTCCTCCCCGCAAGCGTCCTGCGAAAGATCTAGTACGTTGGAATTCGGCGAGTTATCAGTATGCATAACGTTATTTTCTGGAGCTTCAGCCTCGGCCCCCTCTTTTACGTCCCTTACTATCTAATCAGACACATCCTGATCTGATGGTCTAACTTCAGGTGCATCCGCATTAGAAGAACCTTCCCCTGGTGACTGATCACCATCCACCCCAGCCTCCCCACCATTTGTGGGCGCCTCATCACTGGCAGCCTGTCCCTCCCCAGTATTCTCATTTAGACCATTGACATTGGCGGTAGTATTGGTGCACTTTTCTGGACAGGCACGCACTAGGTGACCCGTCAAACCACAACCAAAACATCTCATCAGATTACTCGTGACATATATGACATAATTAAAATCATCAACCTGGATATTCAAAGTCAAATCAAGATCATCTGTGTTGTTGTTTAAAACCATGTAAACATATCGCTTAAAAGATACCACATGCTTTAAAAGTGGGGACTTCGTGGAAATGGTGATCTTCTTGATCGGGGAAACTAATTTGCCGTAGCGGGATAGAGACTAGACAAGAATGTCATCACTAATGAAAGGTGGTATGTTTGAAAGGATTACTTTCCTAGATGGGGTAGGCAAAGGAAGTACTGAGGTAAAAATACCATCAATTTCTACTCCGCGTTCAACCACTAAGTTGGCCAATTCCACGGACTCAAGGAACAAAACGATTGCTTGATTCATACGAGCAGCAGACAAAACTTTGTCATGCCCAACTATTTCACCTACTGCCAGGCTACACTCTTCTACGCTGGCGGTAGAAGATATCTTTATACCATGCCGCCGCGTGAGACAAACAAACTTTCCCCTAGTGTTACCTGAGGCAGCCATACTCCAAACCAGGAGCTGACGCCCAGGTAAAACCACAAAAACACACGCACTCCACTAACCCCAAACCCTACAAACCCAAAAACATACAAGACAAACAAACAACAAAAGGAAAAAAATATAGAAAAAGTAAGAAAGAGAAGACAGGTAAGAAAAGGCACAGCGGCCTCACTCACACAGCGTTCACTCACAGACGCTCCGGCTCCGCCCACTCACTCAGTCCATGCGCACAGAGAGAGAGAGAGAGAGAGAGAATGTCCTTTTCATTGTTTTTACATGCATCAACTGGTGACATTGTGTTAATCTGAAGTTATTTCTTTATTTTACAACAGATAGGTCTGGTTAAACTATTTCTTAATTTCTGATTGGACAAGAGACATTCCCTGAGTGGCGATATCTAAGGACATCCGCACTTCGACACTCCGCTTTTTGCTCTGAATTGTCCAGTGTGAGCATCACATTTGACAGCTATTGAGAGAGAAAATGGAGTAAGTAGAGTAGGGTGAATGTTCAATTCAGCATATGACATAATATGAACGAGTGGGCTCTGCAAAATCACTGTGTGCACAAGCACATATAGTCTCTCTCAACCTGAACTTGGCTCTCCGGTGTTGCGTTTGGCTCTCCGTGGAGATTGGAACTACTGGAACTATTTTTCGGGCGGAGGTTCAATGAAAAAATATATATAAATTAGTTAGAAACCGTTTTGATGTCTTTTAACTCAACTAGTTAAAACTGTTGTATGAAAGCAATATGGCATGAGTCAGAGTGGAGTTGGTAACAGATATTGCCATGACTGTGATTACCTACAGCACAAGGCTGAATAAAAGGCATGGCATTATGTGCTACCAACGCCACTCTCACTTGTGCCATATTGCTTCATCATAAACTAATATGACAGAGATTTGATCAGTTCAGACATTTTAAGCTTCACAAATAAGCTCAAAAGTAGAATGACACCTGCACAATGATATCAGGGTAGGATATAATTGCTACTTTTTCATTTCGCTGACCAGTTGATGTTCCATTGTTATGTTGTCATGGTTCTTCTAACTAATGAGGACATTTCAGACAAAGATACAAAGACTACAAAGAAATGTCTGCACCCACCTTAATGTTTGTATTTTGCAGTTGGAACTGGACAGTCCCTTAGAGAGGAGCTGAACTCCAAAATCCCCAAGGTCATTGTCACTCAAGTCCAGCTGTTGCAGGGAGTTTGGTGACTGTAGAACTGAAGCCACAATCTCACAAGACGTATCTGTGAGTTTACAATCAGCAAGCCTGCATAAGAACACAACAAAAGATAACATGAATAAATGGAAGATATACTGTTTACACAATGCCCTGATCAATAAAAATCAAGAACAGAACATCAGATCAGATCACTACTCTGGTCAGCAGCTGGTTAAAGAATTCACTTGCACTGATTTAATATAGATTGTCCCCACATGTTGTCCCTAACTCTCAAAGAGGTTAGATGCTTAGGTGCTATTCAGGATATGAGCTCATGAATAGGCCTACACATTGATACATTTTAGAATTTAGGGAAGGTTTGTTAAAAAATGGTATTTTAATATTATAGCCCAGTGTTTCCTCTATGTTTATTTCAGCATGGCGGCCCCCCACGGTTTAATTAATACCGCCATGGTATCAGAATCAGGGCAGATTTGCTTTTTAAATAATCTTGTGACGTATCCTCCCCTGCTGGCTGCCGCTCACATTGCAATTTAACAATAAGTAACCTAAACTAGTCAGAGGTTATTATGGCCTGTCCAGTTTCAGTTCACATATTATAAATTATATATATCGTCCTTTTTAATTGGTTATGACATACTGTTGCAAGACCTGTAACCCTTCCCTCTCTGTTCTAGCTATCCTGTATCTCGTAGCCTGCCTGTCTTGAGAATCAGAGGTGTTTCAAATTCAGATAGCCTACTCTGTTATCCTGTGTCTGTGCAGTTCAGTTAGAATTCACCCTTAGCTAAGTCCCGCCCTCTTTAGTTACAGTTGCTATGCCTGACAAGCTTTAGTACCCTGCACGTCTATTACATAGGGGGAGAACCGTGACTTTTCAATTAAATGTCATTAACAAAGACATCGTACCATACTGAAAGTTAATATTTTGTCACTAGCAACCTACATCTGCCCTCTGTCAAATACAGTTGGAATTTCAGCTCTGAACAAAACCGTTCATGAGTTATTTAACATATGGAGACTGAAAGCCTTTGGGTCATAAAGGGCACTTATTTGGATGTGTGGTGCCCTAACCCACGTAAAGACACAGTGAAATAACATGTATAACCCATCAGCAATCTATTTAAAATAAAACCTATTTGAAGTACCATTCATGATATGTTGTCAAATAGTTAAGTTGTGGGAAGTACATAGCTTAAATGGTATCTCTTTCGTCCCCCATGCCTGTTACATTCATTCAGGAGAGTCAAATGAAACAAAACGCAAATTCGACTTTTGCTTAACATAGCAAAACTCGAAAGCTTGTCAGACCTCCCGTGCCTAGTGACGGGTTGCTAAGCCACGATTGGCCTGTGGCGGTTTTCGGGTGTGGCATTAGACATTCTCTGGTGTGGCTTAGCGAAGGGTGAATTCTGGAGCACTTCGGTAAAGTTAGACAGAAATTGGCAGATTCGCATGATTCGCATTTTGCGGTTCAATAAATCATAGGAGAAACGTTTTCATTGCATAATAGAGAGTTCTATCTAACCGTAGCAAGGTACAACAAGCTACAACCCGGTTTTCACCCGAAAGAACCGTGTACATATGTGGATAAATAAAACGCATCCCTGTGAGCATTCTGCTTTCAGCCGAGCGTCTAGGGACCGTCTACAAAGGGCAAAACCGAAAGTGGATACAAATAAATTTAAATAGCTTCACTGTTATTGAGCCTAGTGCTTCCAAAATCATAGCACACAGCTAGTGCTTCCCTAGCAACACACTACACCTGCCAATTACGGGAAAAACGGACTCACCCTATTTATAATATATTTTTATTTGGGGTAAAATTCAATAGCTTCACTGTCATTGAGCCCAGTGCTTCCAAAATCACAACACACATCTAGGGCCTCCCAAGCAACATACTACAGCAGCTAATTATGGAAAAATGGACTAGCCCTATTTATAATATATTTTTAATGGGGGGAAAATTCAATAGCTTCACTGTTATTGAGCCTAGTACTTCCAAAATCACAACACACATATAGGGCCTCACTAGCAACATACTACACCAGCTAATTATGATAAAACGGACTCGCCCTATTTTTAATATATTTTTTATGGGGGAAACATTCAATAGCTTCACTGTTATTGAGCCTAATGCTTCCAAAATCACAACACACATCTAGGGCCTCCCAAGCAACATACTACACTGCTAATTAGGGAAAAAAATACTTGCCCTTTTTATAATATATTTTTATGGGGGGAAAATTCAATAGCTTCACTGTTATTGAGTCTAGTACTTTCAAAATCACAACACACATCTAGGGCCTCACTAGCAACATACTACACTGCTAATTAGGGAAAAAAATACTTGCCCTTTTTATAATATATTTTTATGGGGGGAAAATTCAATAGCTTCACTGTTATTGAGCCTAGTACTTTCAAAATCACAACACACATCTAGGGCCTCACTAGCAACATACTACAGCAGCTAATTATGGAAAAACGGACTCGCCCTATTTTAAATATATTTTTTATGGGGGAAACATTCAATAGCTTCACTGTTATTGAGCCTACTGCTTCCAAAATCACAACACACATCTAGGGCCTCCCAAGCAACATACTACAGCAGCTAATTATGGAAAAATGGACTAGCCCTATTTATAATATATTTGTAATGGGGGGGAAGGTCAATAGCTTCACTGTTATTGAGCCTACTGCTTCCAAAATCACAACACACATATAGGACCCCAGTGGCAACATACTACACCTGCTAATTAGGGAAAAATTGACTTGCTCTATTTATAATATATTTTTAATGGGGGACAAATTCAATAGCTTCACTGTTATTGAGACTAGTGCTTCCAAAATCAAAACACACAGCTAGGGCCTCTCTAGCAACATACTACACCTGCTAATTATGGAAAAACAATTTACAATATATATTTATTGGGGGGAAAATTTAATAGCTTCAATCTGTTTGAGCATAGTGCTTCCAAAATCACCACACACATCTAGGGCCTCCCTATCAACATAATACACCTTCTTGTTTTGGTAAATTATGCTCAGCCTATTTATAATATATTTTTATTGGGGATAAAATGCAATAGCTTCACTCTCATTGAGCCTAGTGCTTCCAAAATCACAACACACATCTAGGGCCTCCCTTTTAACATACTACACCTGCTAATTTTGGAAAAGCTGGCTAAGCCTATTTATAATATATTTTTATTTCATAAAAAAAATCAATAGCTTCATTGTTATTAAGCCCAGTGCTTCCAAAACCACTTCACACATCTAGGGACTCCCCATCAACAGACTACACCTGCTTGTTTTGGGAAATTATGCTCAGCCTATTTTTAATGATTTTGTATTGGAGAATAAATTCAATACCTTCTCTCTTATTGAATTTAGTGCCTCAAGTGCCGCAAGATCTAGCTCGGTCTATTTTTCATGATTTTTTCAGAGGAAAATGTCAATGGCTTCACTGTTATTGAGTCTAGCGCTTCCACAATCCTTCTTCACATCAAGGGTCTTCCTACGGTTGTACTACACACATCTATAGTCTCTTTATTGTGACAGCCCAGCTCTAACATGCCAGGTCTGGCTTTCTCACTGGATGGCCTTGCTGCTTGCCTTGACTTTTTCTTCAATAAAGATTAATGAAAGATAGGCTGATCAAGAATTTAGCAGGTAGCAGGTGTAGCACGATAGGGAGACCCTAGATGTCTGGAGTGACTTTGGAAGTGCAAGACTCAAAAATACTCAAGCTATTTAAAATGTTCAAATAAAAATATATTATAAATAGGGCGAGTCCATTTTTCCATAATTAGCTGCTGTAGTATGTTGCTAGTGAGGCCCTAGATGTGTGGAGTGATTTTGGAAGTACTAGGCTCAATAACAGCGCAGTTATTGAATTTTTCCCCAATTAAAATATGTTTTAAATAGGGCAAGTAATCTTTTCCCTAATTAGCAGGTGTAGTATGTTGCTTGGGAGGCCCTAGATGTGTGTTGTGATTTTTGAAGGAGTAGGCTCAATAACAGCGAAGCTATTGAATTTGTCCCCCATTAAAAATATATTATAAATAGGGCAAGTCCATTTTCCCCTAATTAGCAGGTGTAGTATGTTGCCACTGAGGCCCTATATGTGTGTTGTGATGTTGGAAGCAGTAGGCTCAATAACAGTGAAGCTATTGAATTTTCCCCCCATAAAAAATATATTATAAAAAGGGCAAGTAATTTTTTCCCTAATTAGCAAGTGTAGTATGTTGCTAGTGAGGCCCTATATGTGTGTTGTGATTTTGGAAGTACTAGGCTCAATAACAGTGAAGGTATTGAATTTCCCCCCCATTAAAAATATATTATAAATAGGGCTAGTCCATTTTTCCATAATTAGCTGCTGTAGTATGTTGCTTGGGAGGCCCTAGATGTGTGTTGTGATTTTGGAAGCACTGGGCTCAATGACAATGAAGCTATTGAATTTTACCCCAAATAAAAATATATTATAAATAGGGTGAGTCCGTTTTTCCCGTAATTGGCAGGTGTAGTGTGTTGCTAGGGAAGCACTAGCTGTGTGCTATGATTTTGGAAGCACTAGGCTCAATAACAGTGAAGCTATTTAAATTTATTTGTATCCACTTTCGGTTTTGCCCTTTGTAGACGGTCCCTAGACGCTCGGCTGAAAGCAGAATGCTCACAGGGATGCGTTTTATTTATCCACATATGTCCATGGTTCTTTCGGGTGAAAACCGGGTTGTAGCTTGTTGTACCTTGCTACGGTTAGATAGAACTCTCTATTATGCAATGAAAACGTTTCTCCTATGATTTATTGAACCGCAAAACGCGAATCTTGCGAATCTGCCAATTTCTGTCTAACTTTACCGAAGTTTCTGGAGCGAGGACAACCAGGAGTTCCGATTGAGAGGTTGGGGCCAGGGTTGCCAGATTGGGCGGTTTCCCGCCCAATTGGGCGGTTTTGCAATCTATTTTGCGGGCAAAAATGGGTTTGGGCGGGTGTATAAAAATTGGGCTGGTTTCGGATCAGTTCGGTGGGTTTTTGTAGCCGAAACACAGGCACTTCAGACCCTTCTTCCAGCAACCCTCTCTGGTCAGCAGGCAGCAGTCTCTCACTCACACACCCTCTGGCTGACGTGCCCCCTAAACTCACAACAGACACTCTCAGCTCACGTCACCTTATGTATCGAAACATGCATTCTAGCTATAAATGGTAGCATGGTATTTCCATAACCGCGATATATGCGCTTCACAATGACGCCAATTAGTTGTTAGATATTCATAGCAGACAGTAAAGCCCAGAGGTAATTTATCTAAAATAACACATATTAAGTACCATTCATGATGTTGTCAAAAATTGAAGTTGTGGGAAGTTTAAGCTGTATGTTTCTTTCGTCCCCCATGTCGTTTCCTTTATCCCGGCCAGGAGGGACGAATGAAACAAAACGCACGTTCGATTTCTCCTTAAATAACTCCTGAATGGTTTTGTTCAGAGCTGAAAATGCAACTGTATTTGACAGAGGACAGATGTAGGTTGCTTGTGACAAAATATTAGCTTTTTCATTGTTTTACGATGTCTTTGTAAATTACGTTTAATTAAAAAGTGTTTCAGTCCGGTTCTCCCCTACTGCGGCGCAGACCGCCCTTCAAACACACAGCTCGCGGGGTTTTCAAATTTAGCTAGCTGACTGACAATATCAATATGCCAAAGTGGGCAGAGATCATTTTCTCATTACAGTCAATCTCTTCATGAGGGTGCACACTGCTGATAGATTACCTACGAGACAGGATGGACTTACCCCTTCTTTCAGGGTTGATGGATGTGCGCACAGGTCTTGCGCGAATGGCTTGACATAGGACTACGGCCCACGTTCTGTCCAGCCCGACAGTTGTTGAGGAAGTTTGACAAAGCCTACTAGAACTTTTTAATTATTTTTAGGCCTAATAACAATTGCTCAAAGCAATTTTCACGAAGGGCCTAGGCCATAGGCCTATGTTTTTTGTGTAGAGATGGCCCGCCATGCATGAACGTTCTGCTTCTGCATGAGCGCACTGACACCCCTGTCCGTTCAATGCGACTTTCATGAAAACTCTAGGTTAAACTGCCTGTCAGGTAGGCCTACTAATTGTTCTAAATTACAGGTTTCAAACTCAAGTTTGCCTTTAGCCTATATATGGCTTATGAAAATATTTTTTGCGTGCATAGAGTTGCCATGCATGAACGCACTGCTTCTGCAAAGAGCGCACTGACACTGTCCTAAATAGCCTATGTTCAGCGCGATTTTCATGAAAACTCTAGGCCTAACTGCCTGTCTCAGGGAATAGATAGCGCCTATGTATTAATTAATTGTTCTAAATCACAGGTGTCAGACTCAAGTTTAACTCAAGCCTTTAGCCTACATTTGGGGTAGGCCTATGAAAATATTTTTTGTGTAGCCTAGAGTTGGCCCACCAGTTATGAACGCACTGCCTCTGCAAAGAGTCGACACCCCTGTTCTATAATCAGTGCGATTTTCATCTAATGTTATACATGAATATGCATGTCAAGTTGCTATTATAAATAATTGAAATGTTGTGCGTTAGGCTATTTTGTATTTTCATATATCCACTCAATGTTTTTATGTTAGGCTAGCCTACTGAATGCTTTTGTTCCAAGCGTCTATTGACACAAACAGACTCATTAGTCTACGTTTATTGCATTATTTTCCGTAACATAAGCTTACAGAAGAATAGTCTGACTGAGGTCCGTGTAGCCTACTTTTGCGTTCATTTGATTGAATATTGTTTCTGAAATTGGATAGGCTAAGTCGAAAAATGGGTAATTTTAAAGCTTGTTAATGATTTCAATGTGTTTAAATGAAAAACAAGCAAAAGCAAATTTGGGCGGTTTTTTGTGCATTCTTGCGGTTTTTGACGAGGCTTTGGGCTGGAAAACCTTGCTGGCATCTGGCAACACTGGTTGGGACTCGAGCCGCAGCCGTTGGATCCCCACAGACTCAAACAACAAAGCGGGACGTTGGTCGTTGGGCATCAGACTTAAAAACAGCAGATCTAACGTTAACGTTAGCTAGTGCTACCCTCTGATACAATTCCTCAAAGCCTGGCAAGAAGATTAAATAATTTTCTTAAAGTCTTAACAGCAAAGCGAAGCACAGACGAATTATTGACGACTTGCTGTGGTTTACTCTTGTTGAACTAACGTTAACGTTAACCTTGCTTTTTTATGTGAAACACTAACATTAGACAACATTCACAGAGGCAAACCGTATACAATGCCATTAAAAACAAAACACTTCAAAAAATGGATAAAACATAGAAGTATTAACAAGTTACATATATTACAAAGGTAACTTTTCTAATCAGTCTAGCTTCTAAAATTAACACCAGATGGTCGACTAGAAACTAGCATGTTAACGTTAGCTGTTAATTAGCTCCAACATCCTTTCCCCAGTTTTCCGGAATAACTCATGTATTGATTAGCCCAAGAACTTAAAAAGTACTGAAAGTAAAGGAAAACGAGTTCAGATGCCTACCTGGCGAAAAGGTTCACGAATTTTCTTGAAGTCTTAACGTTAACAGCAAAATGAGGCACAGCAGAGCTGTTGACTACTCGCTGACTCCTGTTGAACTGACTTTAACGGCTGCGGCTGCGCTGCAGTATATATTCCAAGAGTGACGTGATAGTAACGAACTGACTGTATCTCTCGCGCCAGATTACATTACATTCAGATAAAAAGAGAGGAAAGGATTAATAGGAGAAAACAAATATATAAAATAGTAATAGTAATATAATATAATGTATATGGATAATATATGATGTAACGGAGTAGAATAGTTGCTAGTTAAATTATTACTAAAAGTGAGGCAACTATAAGCCATCTAGCAGTAAGGAACAGTGTGACCTGGGTATTAACACACCTAATGTATGGAAGCATATATGTTGCATAATTCAAATGAGATTGAGAATGCAATCTGCAATTCTAAAAGACATTACATTATGCAATTGCCAATTCATTATGCAATGTAATATTGCAATTTGCAATCATTTCCAACAAATTGTATTTTAATCTGCAAAGTGACAATGCAATCCTAAAATCAATTTGAATAATTTTGGTTAAAAATAGAATAAACATGGATTGAATTGCATTCCATTTTGCCATGGTACTTCAGTCTCAAAATTCAAATGTCAATTAATTTTGCATTTCAATTTTCAATATTCAGTTTCATCATTTAACTGTCAATTCGTTTTGCAATTTAATATTCAAAGTGCAATATAGGATTGCATTTTGAAAACATATTTGGCAAAACTGACAATGCCAGCCTGAAAACATTTTTGGATTATTTTGGGCAAAACGTTTTGCCATCTAAGGCATTTTATTCAAATGGAAAATAAATAGCGCCCCCCCTGTGATTGCAAATATGAATTGCAAAATGAATTGCCATTTGAATTGCATAATGAATTGGCAATTGCATAATGTAATGTAAGTTGTAAGTGGGTCGACTTAGGAGGTCTGGGATAAACCATGTTTTTTTTAGACTTCCAAGTACATGTGTCTCGTATTTTGTCATGCAATGTTATAATGATTTCAGTTAACTATTTTGAGTTCAGTTGATGATTTATGCCTTTTGTAAAGTTAAATTTTTTGTAAAATTAAATAAAAAAATAAATAAAACCCCATGATATTCAAGTTACGTAACGGATCCTGTATTATAATCTAGCTAAGTAAAAATAAACTTGGATCAATGTTCAAAATAAAATAGCAAAACTAAAGTTAAAGAACCGCTCTCGTCTGGATGTTACAGCAGAGATGAGTTGCACTCTCTCGCGCAACATGTAAATGATTGGGGTCGCCAACGTTTTGTGAAATCACAATAGGCTCACCTGCCAAAAAAATCAAAATAGGCTCACCTGCTCTAGCGTAAGTGACACGCTCTGTCTGCCACTCATTGTCTGTAGCTGATCGAAATGACATAAGCCTAAAGCTTTGATGTAAGGCTATACCTATTGAATAGCTTAATGATATAGAAGCAAACTGCATACAGGGAATCTTTATTGTTGACGTCAGACATGATGATCATCCAAACAACTTGACCCATGCTGTGCCCATATCCTCTCTGTCTCTGGTCCTGCACTGTGCTGTGTGAGAGGGGGAGTGGCTAGAGTAGAGCAGAGAAGCCCAACGTGTGCTTCTCATACCAATATATTTAACTATATATTTTGCATTTCTTATCCAAACAACGTCAAACTTGACACTGCACTTACTGGTACCCGTAGCAAGACACCGACTGTACCTGACAGTCTGAAATCAGGGGCGGAGCCAGACATTTGAAACATTGGGGGCTTAGCCAGCAGTGCCACACACGGAAGGCTAGGGGGGTCCGGGGGCATGCACCCCCGACAGAACATTTTGAAAAATAACCCCTTAAATAATGACTTCTAGTGAATTCTGTGTAAACTAATGGACACATGGAGACTTTAAAAATGTGAGACTCAAGGTATATCTGACTGGCACTTTGGGTCTTTTAAGAGGGGTCTATAGAGATACATTTTACAAACTGAAATCGCATTTTCCTTATAGGTCTACAGGCGTCAATGAGACATACACTTACATGATTTTGGTTTTCGATTTTCTAATTGGAGTAAGTCTTTGTGACAACACGTCATGATACATTTGATAATGTTTGATCGTTGTTTTGGTACTATGAAGCATCTTTTACGTAATTAATGCGCACTCTAGAAAGTGAAAGTAGCCTAACCTAGGCCTACACTCTGTGTCTGAGCTGTCTGTGCACGTCCGCAATTGATTACGTTCCTCAAATGGAGAACACATCAATCTCATGGTATTGTTTGCCCTAAAATGCATTAAACATGCAAATTCAAAATCCCGCCGGTAGCCACGTTACGTCTCCGTTTCATATTTGCCTAGGCTACTAGCCTACAAGAAATTAATTGAACGAACTCAACTGACAACAGGTAAATCTCAACATTGGGCTTTGAAAATAAGGGATGTCCTATTTGCTCAGTAGCCTACATTTTGTAACATTTATATAGAAACCAAGGGGAAGTTAAATTAGAAATTAGAATCGTTGGAAATTGAAAACATACAAAAAAAAAAAAGATTCGGGGCTTTTGAAAAAAGATTCGGGGCTTGAGCCCCCGAAGCCACCCCCTAGCTCCACCAATGTCTGAAATCACACACACACACACACAACCATGCCACGGAACACACACACCACGTATCTGGTGTGAATGAGGCGTTAGTGCATATGTTACCTTATGTGTAGCACAAATGTAATACAATCTAATTATACATAGGCCTATATTGTATGGTTGTAAAATTCAGTTAAATTCTTGTTAAGTTTTAATTTATATATTCATACAGTGTTTCCCCTAGATTTTTTCTCCAGTAGCGGTGCTGTTAAATTCTAAACCAAGCACCATCTGCTAATAAATTTAAACATAAACACAAAAAAACAAGACTTTCTGTGAAATCCCTGTCTGCACCTTAAACGTTAGTCTACTATTTGACATCAAACCTGAAGAGGAACCTGTTTATTTATTTATTTATTTATTTATTGTCTTATTAGGCTACTGATCATGTGATTTTTTTTTTATTTCATTACAAATGAAATAAAGAAATGAACTAAGTTAAGCGTGCATAAGTTATGCTCTGATATATCTAGTTATAAACCTAACATAATACAATTTCAACTGTATTTTGGCCAATAAAGTGATAATATCATGGTAATATTGTCATAGAGCAGTCCGTCTTGGAAAATAAATAGCCTTCCTTTAGGGACATAATTGTTTTTTAAAAAAAAACAATGTTTATATTAAATAATGTCATCATTTAGATGACTTTATTTCATTTAGATGACTTTCATTTCCCAAATTCATAGGGTTCTATTGCAGTCAGAGGACATAATTCAACTGTAGTGAGACTGCGTAGTCAAAGAGCCCTCCCCTTCAGAAAGTGTGCAAATCCATACCGTACACACAGAGAGACGGGTAACCCTATTGTAATCCTATGGTACCATTCATTTGAATAGACACAAAAAGGCCCATATTTGCATGTTGTTGCCATATGGCCTAAATTCTGAATTTTGACCACCCACAGGTAGCGGACAGGTGGTGGTGGTCACAGAGGTACCTCTCGGTAGAAATAGGAAGTACTAACAATATATCCTCAACATGCGACTTAACAATTTTTTTATATCAAAACTAAAATCCCCTTTTTCACACATAAATAGTAAAATATAGGTTAAAATATAGTTAGGGTGCTTATTCTAAACTTTCAACTTTGTTTAGAATAAGGCGATATTGTGATTATGTGGTTTAGCATCCCTTGCGTGACAGTTCTCTATGTTTTTCTCATGTGTTTTAGGCTACTCAAACGCGGCAGCAGCCTTTTTTTGCAGGATATGTTGGTCTCGCTGTTCTTTAGAGATTACACTAGAGCCTTTCGCTTTTGAGCCCTGCTCTCATATCTTCTTTCTGACATTTTCTAAAGGAGTCTAAACGAACTGTAGCCTAGGCCTATGAATGACGCATATTTTTAAAACCTAATTTGACCGTGAACTCCGCATATTCACCCAATCAGCGCCTTGCTACTTTAAATATTAATTTTGGGCCAATGACGTTTAAGTTTTATTCTCTCATGTGAATTTGAATGAATTATTGTGGTATAAAATTATCACTAATGTCTGTAAACATCATGATGAGACAAAGAGTGTTTAAACGGTAAAACATGTATTTATATAACCTCAAATGACAATCAAGTAATACCCAGACATCATTCTTATATAATAACCTTTTATAACTTTTTAAATAACAAGTTTAACTATTTCTAATAACATAACGAAGCCATCCTACCAGAATGTGCACTCTGTATCCCGATGTCTCTGTTTGCTGCCCTGTGTCTCATTTTGTTGCACTGTGTCTCATGCTGCCTTAGCCTAGGCCTTTTGAAGAAACCAAAGTCGGCCTTGAAGCGGCAAGATAACGCGTACACAGGGGAGCTCTACTCATAACAACCAGTAGGAGAGTGCAGGGGGGGCGAACGATATTTAACCCATGCACAATGTATGACCTGAGATCACTCTATACTGTACACCCCTGAACTTTCTGTAAACTTAAGGTGAAAAGTTCGTACCAATATTGCTGACTTGCGAAGATAAGAGCGAACAACGATCCTTTCATAACGCCATCTGTGAGTTCGGGGTAGTGTTGTGTCAGCATTGTGGAGGGGTATAAGTAGGAGAGTTCTACCTTTGTTCGGGAGTGCCTTCTCGAGATACACTCGATTACACGGTTTATTGCTGTTGGTACTGCTGCTAGCATCAATAAAACCATTTTTGCATCGAATTCTGCCTGCTTGAAAGCTCTTTTATGCTTTAGCTTAAGTTTTATTGGTGATTTTTCTTGAAGTCGTGAGCTAAATTTTCTACTTATCTACTGGCCGATTTGATGACCTTCCACCACGACATTATTTATTTTTTTATGGGCAATGGGGCCCCCTGGCTGTCTGGAACACGTGGGGCCCCTAAGCTGCAGCCATATCTAGCCTATGCATTGATCCGCGCCTGCACACACACACACACACACACACACACACACACACACACACACACACACACACACACGTGGGGCCCCTAGGCTGCAGCCATATCTAGCCTATGCATTGATCCGCGCCTGCACACACACACACACACACATACACACACACGTGGGGCCCCTAGGCTGCAGCCATGTCTAGCCTATGCATTGATCCGCGCTTGCACACACACACACACACACACACACACACACACACACGGGGCCCCTAGGCTGCAGCCATGTCTATGTAACGGATGCCAGCTAGCTTAGCTGTGCTTGTGGAATGTTGGTAAACCTCACTCCAAGACGCCTCAAGAGTGCTGCTGGCATGCGAGCCAGTAGCCTGGGCTATTGGCTCAATTGTTAGCGCGCTCGCCTCCCGATCCGGGGTGCTGCTGTTCGCGGGTTCGAGTCCGGGCGTGTGCAGGGCTGGATCGCGCAGGTTCAACACAACGCAGGTTACATCCAGGGTTCTAAATTAACTTTTTTGATCACCAGCCAATGTGGCTGGTAACTTTCTAAAGTTACTAGCCAATCAGAATTTCTATTAGCCATTTTTTTTCCGGTGAAAATAAGAGAATTATGAGTTTATGAGATGAGTGTCACTGAACGCATTTGGTCATTGTATTAACATTGTTGGCATGAATTCTATATACATAGAAAGTGCACTTCACTTCATTTCATGTTTGGGATCTCTATCTATCTATTTCTCTGTTGATATCCTCATCCCCTGCTTCATTCCTATTCTCGCCCCCATCAGTCTGTACCAACCACTGCCACATTTAGTTTAATCTTAACTTAATAAAAAGGAGATATCAATTATCATCAACAATGACAAGCCAGCTAGAACCTGCCACTCGTTTTCTCTCCCTCTCCTCCACACTCAGACTCATTCTCAATTAAATGGAGTAGCATAGGGTCTATGTTCAAGTTGGATCTTTATAGAGAGGACCCGAAAAGTATCATCTTTATGTAACATGCTGTTGGTGCATGTTGACATTGTATACTTTCTCTAACAAGAGTGAAAAACAGTTTGCAGTACAGCTACTATTTATTGGCTAAATGTGGGTCCCTCCTCTGTCTCTTGATGCCCTACGCACAGTGCGTGATGTGTGTGGTGGTGGTGATAACTGATCAGGCTACCTTTTTAAAACTGAAAATTTTCGCCTACAAGCTCCTCACGTTCCATCTTCAGCTAACTCCATAGACAATCAAATAAACGATCTTGCTGCTTCAGGTTTTGCGGCCTCCGTTACATGACATCAGCCCCCCACAAAGGAAATAGTTAAACACAATGCGTTAATTGCGTTAATATTTCGTAATGCATTATGCATTTGTGTTATGTACATGTGTTAGGTACTTCTTACTTTACTTTACTGGCTAACTCCCTCCTCTTTCAGTCTATCCTCCCTGCTCTGGCTCCGTTCGTTCTTCTAATTCCTTGTGTTTTCTGGTAGACGCTCCGTTCGTTTCCATGGTCTCTCGCGCTGGTTTCACTGCAAACTGCGTGCAGCCAACGTAGCATTACAGCACAGTGGTCATGTGAAATGTAGGAAGTACTGCCGGGGGATATTTGACCGAAAACAGAGCCTTATGTATCATGCATGTAATGCCTCATGCATCACCGGCCAAACTGGCTAGTAAGTTTTTATTAACACCCGCCAAAATGAATTTTAACCCGCATTTGGCGGGTTGGCGGGTATTAATTTAGAACCCTGGTTACATCTAGCCTATGCATTGATCCGCGCCTGTGTAAGGGATACCTATGTGATTTCTGCAACAGTGGTAGGCTACTGAAAACGGTTTGATATTCTGTTCATTTATAGGCCTACAGTAGCTGGACATGTAGCCGACAGAAAACACATAGGCTACTTTTGAATTGGTGTGCTATGCGAGCATAACTCGAATGCTACACTTCAGTGTTTGCCTTGAAACAATTCCGGCATAATGAAACAAAATGCTCGTGAACGGGTGAACGGGTTTTGTTCAGAGCTGGAAAATGCAATTGTTTTTGACAGAGGGCAAATTGCTTGTGACAAAATATTAGTTTTCAGTGTGGCACGATGTCTTTGTAAATGTTTAATTAAAACGTGGTTAATTCTCCCTGCTTCTCCCTACAACCAGACAGTGTTGCAAATTGTGTGTTTCCGTCACTCTGTCTCTTTCGTTGCTGTGATTGTTTTTTGGCCCCTCTTATTGCGTCCGAGGCATTTTGATTGGCGTCCGTTTGGGAACGCCCTTTGGAAATGGGCTGTGAACGAACCTTCCCCAGACCCACTCTCAGTTACGACTGAGAAGGGTCTGGTTTTAACCGGGCTAGTGGAAAAGTAAACAATCAATTCAGTATAAACTTGAATTGAGTAGTTTCACAATAAGGGTGCACCTGACATTTTTCACACACAGGCCTGTGTACCCCAAAATATGTCATAATGTTGAAATATGATATGTTATTATTAATGGCTAGTCTTAGGAGTCTTTTGCTACACTGTAAAGTTAGTTAGGGTGCTCTAAGCGATGTTACACTACCCTGGAAGTCCAGAGTCCTCGCGAGCATTGTCACAATTTAAATTGTCTATGCAAGAGACTCTGGCAATGAGTAATGATACACATTACTTTTACCACTTGCATCCTGAGGAACTAATCACATCGGTGTATCTGATACAGGTGGGCCAAAGGTGAGCTAAACAGATGACAACAGCGCTGCAACGAATCAGTCAGTAAACATTGGTCGCAGTGTTATCCAATTGCGTCGATGTCCGGAATCAGTCAGTAAACACTGGTTGTAGTGTTTTCCAATTGCGTGCAGAGAGATTTTCAAATGTATGCTTGGTGCTGCCCCTCGAGTTGGGCCAGTTTCATTATTCGTGACCCTTAGTCTTTCTGAATTTTCAGGCTAATGTTACACCTTTAAACCTTTGAAAAGCATGCAAATCGATTGCCATGAAATTACAGACTAATCTGGAATACTGTCTTGTGTTTAATAAAAAAAACAGTATGCTTTACTTGTAATTACCTAGTTAGGTGAAATAGGAATTCTCAGTAGTGTAAGTGCACTACACTAAGTAAGCATTTATTTACACAACTTGCAATTACTATTTCAGATTAGTCAGTAATTTGAAGGCTCAATTTCATCGGTTTGCATGCTTTTTAAAAGTAAGTAAGGTTAACCAACTAACTTCCAAGTGAACCAACTAGTTCACTTGATTTAAATTTACTTTTCCACCTCAACATTAAATTACACTCATTTTAGGCAAGTAATCTCAACAAAACACAAAAACTGTGTTATACTTACTAAACATTTGAAGTAATGATAGCTGTGAGGTTTTAGAGTGTGGCATAGATCATTCACACACACACACACACACACACACACACACACACAAATCTGAACTGTTTCACTAAGATGTAGTACAATATGTAATATGGCTAAATTGTAGGGGTGCAATGAACAATATATAATGGCCTAGCATCGGCATCAGCCAATATTTGCCTTGTTGACTGGTATCGGCTTATCTATGGCAATACAATGGCAGTGTCTTATATAGTTCTTACAATTTTCATATAGTTCAATTACTCTTTTTATAATGAATATTTCTAATTTCCCTGACATTGTAGTGTATCACTAACTACAAAAATTAAGTAGGTTAGGTAAAATGCACTTCCAGTATAGTGAGAATTGGCAAAACCGGTTATAATTTTTATGTTGAGGCGGTGGGGGTGTTGTCGGCAGCTGCTGAAAGTAACAAATAAAGTAACTTGTAATCTAACTTAGTTACTTTTAAAATCAAGTAATCAGTAAAGTAACTAAGTTACTTTTTAAAGGACTAATCAGTAATCAGATTACTTTTTCAAGGTAACTGTGGCAACACTGATCACTAACTATAAAAATTAAGTAAACAAACAAATACAAATAAATATTAGTAAATGCATGGCCTTACACCAACCTTAATGTCTGCAGTTTGCAGTGGGGACTAAACAGTCCCATAGAGAGAAGCTGAACTCCAGAATCTCTCAGGTCATTGTGACTCAGGTCCAGCTCTATCAGGGAGTTTGGTGACTGTAGAACAGTAGCAACAATTTTCCAGGAGTTCTCTGAGAGTTTGCATTCCGCAAGTCTTCAAAACAACATAAGAAAAGATAAAACATTACAGAGATAGATAAATGGTCCTTTTTTATAATGAATATTTTTAATTTACCTGTCACTGTAGTGTATCGCTAACTATACAAATTAAGTAAACAAAGAAATACGGTAACACTTTATTTTAATGTGTCGCTGTTACAGTGTACCTACCTAATTAGGTACAGTGGTACAACCTGTGTAACAACATGTACTATCAGGTACTATCGTTGTACTTGCATTATGTATTTGTGGGTACCTACATATAGTTGTTACATTGTAATACTGAGTGCTTTTACAAAACTTTGCCAATTTGCCTACATTTTCATCAGAGGCAAAGAGCTGACCTGAGACCTGCTGGATGGGGTAAATCTGGTCATAATAGATTTGATATACAAAGCATTCTTAGCTCCAGTCAAGGCCTCATTGTCTTCAGTGTACATGTAACAGCTGTGCTGCTACAACCTTGTTACTCTTTGATACAGTGGAATAAACCTATTAAGTGTACCAGTTAATTACTTACATGTACATATGACATGTATGTTATGTCTTCGATGTCTTGGAACAGGTCTACTAATTCACTACATAGTACATATATCAACTGTGTTGGTACACACTTATTTCTCTTTGATACAGTGGCATAAACCCATTAAAATGAAGTGTACCAGTTAAGTACTTACAATTACATATTACATGTATGTTGTGTCATTGGTGTCTTGGAACATGTCTGCCATTACCCTACATACTGTAGTACATGTATCAACTGTGTTGGTACACATTTATTACTCTTTTGATACAGTGGAATAAACCCATTAAAATAAAGTGTACCAGTTAAGTATTTACATCTACATATAAACATCCTGTCAATGATGTTATGCATCCTGTAATTGATGTGTTGAAACGTGTCTGCTGTTACACCATGTGAATTAGTAGACCTTTTCCAAAACAAGACCTGTTCCAGTTTATTCCACTGTATCAAAGAGTAACAAGGTTGTAGCAGAAGACTGTACACTGAAGACAATGAGGCCTTGACTGGAGCTAAGCATGCTTTGTATATCAAATCTATCATGACCCGATATACCCCATCCAGCAGGTCTCAGGTCAGCTCTTTGCCTCTGATAAAAATTTAGGCAAATTGGCAAAGTTTTGTAAAAGCACTCAGTATTACAATGTAACAACTATATGTAGGTACCCACAAAATACATAATGCAAGTACAATGATAGTACCTGATAGTACATGTTGTTACACAGGTTGTACCACTGTACCTAATTAGGTAGGTACACTGTAACAGCGACACATTAAAATAAAGTGTTACCACAAACACAAATAAATATTAGTAAATGCATTGCTTTACACCAACCTTAATGTCTGCAGTTTGCAGTGGGGACTAAACAGTCCCATAGAGAGAAGCTGAACTCCAGAATCTCTCAGGTCATTGTGACTCAGGTCCAGCTCTATCAGGGAGTTTGGTGACTGTAGAACAGTAGCAACAATTTTCCAGGAGTTCTCTGAGAGTTTGCATTCCGCAAGTCTTCAAAACAACATAAGAAAAGATAAAACATTACAGAGATAGATAAATGGTCCTTTTTTATAATGAATATTTTTAATTTACCTGTCACTGTAGTGTATCGCTAACTATACAAATTAAGTAAACAAAGAAATACGGTAACACTTTATTTTAATGTGTCGCTGTTACAGTGTACCTACCTAATTAGGTACAGTGGTACAACCTGTGTAACAACATGTACTATCAGGTACTATCGTTGTACTTGCATTATGTATTTGTGGGTACCTACATATAGTTGTTACATTGTAATACTGAGTGCTTTTACAAAACTTTGCCAATTTGCCTACATTTTCATCAGAGGCAAAGAGCTGACCTGAGACCTGCTGGATGGGGTAAATCTGGTCATAATAGATTTGATATACAAAGCATTCTTAGCTCCAATCAAGGCCTCATTGTCTTCAGTGTACATGTAACAGCTGTGCTGCTACAACCTTGTTACTCTTTGATACAGTGGAATAAACCTATTAAGTGTACCAGTTAATTACTTACATGTACATATGACATGTATGTTATGTCTTCGATGTCTTGGAACAGGTCTACTAATTCACTACATAGTACATATATCAACTGTGTTGGTACACACTTATTTCTCTTTGATACAGTGGCATAAACCCATTAAAATGAAGTGTACCAGTTAAGTACTTACAATTACATATTACATGTATGTTGTGTCATTGGTGTCTTGGAACATGTCTGCCATTACCCTACATACTGTAGTACATGTATCAACTGTGTTGGTACACATTTATTACTCTTTTGATACAGTGGAATAAACCCATTAAAATAAAGTGTACCAGTTAAGTACTTACATCTACATATAAACATCCTGTCAATGATGTTATGCATCCTGTAATTGATGTGTTGAAACGTGTCTGCTGTTACACCATGTGAATTAGTAGACCTTTTCCAAGACAAGACCTGTTCCAGTTTATTCCACTGTATCAAAGAGTAACAAGGTTGTAGCAGAAGACTGTACACTGAAGACAATGAGGCCTTGACTGGAGCTAAGCATGCTTTGTATATCAAATCTATCATGACCCGATTTACCCCATCCAGCAGGTCTCAGGTCAGCTCTTTGCCTCTGATAAAAATTTAGGCAAATTGGCAAAGTTTTGTAAAAGCACTCAGTATTACAATGTAACAACTATATGTAGGTACCCACAAATACATAATGCAAGTACAATGATAGTACCTGATAGTACATGTTGTTACACAGGTTGTACCACTGTACCTAATTAGGTAGGTACACTGTAACAGCGACACATTAAAATAAAGTGTTACCACAAACACAAATAAATATTAGTAAATGCATTGCTTTACACCAACCTTAATGTCTGCAGTTTGCAGTGGGGACTAAACAGTCCCATAGAGAGAAGCTGAACTCCAGAATCTCTCAGGTCATTGTGACTTAGGTCCAGCTCTATCAGGGAGTTTGGTGACTGTAGAACAGTAGCCACAATTTCACAGGAGTTCTCTGAGAGTTTGCATTCCGCAAGTCTTCAAAACAACATAAGAAAAGATAAAACATTACAGAGATAGATAAATGGCCCTTTTTTATAATTAATATTTTTAATTTACCTGTCACTGTAGTGTATCGCTAACTATACAAATTAAGTAAACAAAGAAATACGGTAACACTTTATTTTAATGTGTCGCTGTTACAGTGTACCTACCTAATTAGGTACAGTGGTACAACCTGTGTAACAACATGTACTATCAGGTACTATCGTTGTACTTGCATTATGTATTTGTGGGTACCTACATATAGTTGTTACATTGTAATACTGAGTGCTTTTACAAAACTTTGCCAATTTGCCTACATTTTCATCAGAGGCAAAGAGCTGACCTGAGACCTGCTGGATGGGGTAAATCTGGTCATAATAGATTTGATATACAAAGCATTCTTAGCTCCAGTCAAGGCCTCATTGTCTTCAGTGTACATGTAACAGCTGTGCTGCTACAACCTTGTTACTCTTTGATACAGTGGAATAAACCTATTAAGTGTACCAGTTAATTACTTACATGTACATATGACATGTATGTTATGTCTTCGATGTCTTGGAACAGGTCTACTAATTCACTACATAGTACATATATCAACTGTGTTGGTACACACATATTTCTCTTTGATACAGTGGCATAAACCCATTAAAATGAAGTGTACCAGTTAAGTACTTACAATTACATATTACATGTATGTTGTGTCATTGGTGTCTTGGAACATGTCTGCCATTACCCTACATACTGTAGTACATGTATCAACTGTGTTGGTACACATTTATTACTCTTTTGATACAGTGGAATAAACCCATTAAAATAAAGTGTACCAGTTAAGTACTTACATCTACATATAAACATCCTGTCAATGATGTTATGCATCCTGTAATTGATGTGTTGAAACGTGTCTGCTGTTACACCATGTGAATTAGTAGACCTTTTCCAAGACAAGACCTGTTCCAGTTTATTCCACTGTATCAAAGAGTAACAAGGTTGTAGCAGAAGACTGTACACTGAAGACAATGAGGCCTTGACTGGAGCTAAGCATGCTTTGTATATCAAATCTATCATGACCCGATTTACCCCATCCAGCAGGTCTCAGGTCAGCTCTTTGCCTCTGATAAAAATTTAGGCAAATTGGCAAAGTTTTGTAAAAGCACTCAGTATTACAATGTAACAACTATATGTAGGTACCCACAAATACATAATGCAAGTACAATGATAGTACCTGATAGTACATGTTGTTACACAGGTTGTACCACTGTACCTAATTAGGTAGGTACACTGTAACAGCGACACATTAAAATAAAGTGTTACCACAAACACAAATAAATATTAGTAAATGCATTGCTTTACACCAACCTTAATGTCTGCAGTTTGCAGTGGGGACTAAACAGTCCCATAGAGAGAAGCTGAACTCCAGAATCTCTCAGGTCATTTTGACTTAGGTCCAGCTCTATCAGGGAGTTTGGTGACTGTAGAACAGTAGTCACAATTTTCCAGGAGTTCTCTGAGAGTTTGCATTCCGCAAGTCTTCAAAACAACATAAGAAAAGATAAAACATTACAGAGATAGATAAATGGTCCTTTTTTATAATTAATATTTTTAATTTACCTGTCACTGTAGTGTATCGCTAACTATACAAATTAAGTAAACAAACAAATACAAATAAATGTCAGTAAATGCATGGCCTTACACCAACCTTAATGTCTGCAGTTTGCAGTGGGGACTAAACAGTCCCATAGAGAGAAGCTGAACTCCAGAATCTCTCAGGTCATTGTGACTTAGGTCCAGCTCTATCAGGGAGTTTGGTGACTGTAGAACAGTAGTCACAATTTTCCAGGAGTTCTCTGAGAGTTTGCATTCAGCAAGCCTGCACAACAACATGAGAAAAGATAAAATATTACAGAGATGGATAAATGGAAGGGATACTGTTTAAACAGAGGCCCATTAAATCAACATACTCAAGAGATAGTATTCCCCTATAATGACAGTATGCTACACCGATCATTCACATACACACTATCCCTACACACACACATACACACTATGCTGCCCTCGTACTGTGTTATTAGCAGGTAGAACTAGACCGCTAGATAACATCTAATTGGAATAAAAGTGTCCTTGTAAACATTGTGTGTTAGTCAGAAGCTTTCCAATAAATAAAAAAGAGTTGACTTCTTGTGTTTACTGACGTTTACAACAATGCTTCTTCTAACACATCATTATTTACATGATACAACTGTACAAGAATACAGAAAAAGATACATATGCATTTCACATAACATTACATATGCAATACAACACAATTAGCTAATTCTGCTAACGACACAGCTTCAACACAAAGGGATTGCTAGTAATTAGCCTTCGGAATACCAGAGCCCATCTTCGGAGAGCCTGTTCAAACCCTATTAAGCCCCATTGTACCGAATTTGGTTGCAGTTTCACCAGAGTTCCACTGGGGGTGATCGTGGGCGAGTGCAAAATGAATGGAGGTCTATGGAGCTAGACGGCTAAATTTGTCAGGTGAAAACCTGATTGTCGTTGACAAATCACAGATTGTATTGTAATTTCTGCAAGTTCAATATGGATTATAGGACAAAAGTTAAACTAATGAATATTTGAATATCCTTTCCTTGATTTCTTACAGGTTGGGTCATCGTTGCCCATAACACGTTAGCGTTCTGCTTATGAATGACATCATTGACATTTTTGAAAGGCTTTATAAGCGACTTTAAAAAATATAATATTCAGCAGTATATATTTTCTTTGCCTCCCCTTTCGAATGCAACATTCAGATTACTAGACAAAAATGTAAATCCTGAGTGGATTTTGAGGGGTATAGCGTCATTGACATCCATTCATTCTGCACTCGCACGCGAGTGCCCCCACATGGAACCAGAGGAAGGAAGTTTCCCGAGAGTGCAAATTCTTATTAGACATTCTCTGGAAATACCAACGACAGCTAGCATAACTTAGCTAACTATAGTATGCACAAAACACATAGCCATGGTACTACAAATTCAAAGATATCTCATGACAAATATTGACTGACACAAATGTAAGACAATTTACAGACCAATAATGTGGGCAGCCGGGGAGCAGCCGTGGCCTACTGATTAGCACTTCGGACCTGTAACCGGAGGGTTGCCGGTTTGAACCCCGACCAGTAGGCACGGCTGAAGTGCCCTTGAGCAAGGCACCCAACCCCTCACTGCTCCCCGAGCGCCCCTGTTGATGCAGGCAGCTCACTGTGCCGGGATTAGTGTGTGCTTCACCTCACTGTGTGTTCACTGTGTGCTGAGTGTGTTTCACTAATTCACAGATTGGGATAAATGCAGAGACCAAATTTCCCTCACGGGATCAAAAGAGTATATATACTTATACTTATATATATTATACTTCAAATTACCAGCTTGAGATGGTACGATAAGCAAAACCAGTTAATTACCATCGTAAGCTGGGTAAGCTAGCGAAAACATACCTTCAGCTGGTCAACCATCATAGGGTGGATAGGATAACCTTTACTTTTGAATCGAGGTATCTTAATGTTTTGTACTGTCGGGCTACATCAGCAGTTGGCAGCAGTGACTGCAACATTATATTTAGTCACTATAGTTAACACAGTCTCTCCATCAGAAACTCACCATGCCTTTCTGCAGCACCTCACAGCTGGGAGCAGTCTCCTGCGTCCCTCATCTGATGTGTTGTATTTCTTCAGGTCAAACTCATCCAGCACCTCCTCAGACATCAGAAGTATGTGGGCCAGTGCTGAACAGTGGGCAGGAGACAACTCCTGTTTGATGTTCTTTGGAGATGACAAGTATGTCTGAATTTCTTTGTGCATGGAATCATCATTCATTTCAAGCAAGCAGTGGAAAAGATTGATGCATCGTTCAGGAGAGAGACCTTCTCTGTTGAGCTTCTTCATGTACTGACATGTTTCCTTAATACTATCAGAGCTGTTGTGTGTTTTGCTCAGTAGACCTTGAAGAAGTCTGTGATTGCTCTTCACAGAAATGCCCACGAGGAAGCGAAGGAAGAGATCCAGGTGTCCGTTCTGGCTCTCCAAAGCCTTATCAACTGCACTCTTAAGTAAAACATGTAAGTTGTCTTTTAGTCCTAGTACTGATTGAAGAGAAGATAAAATTGATGGATTGAGTTCATCTCTACGCTCATCACTGATGAGGGATTTCAATGCCTCAAGGTTCTTAGCTAAATATGAGTGAAACACAAACACAGCTGCCAGAAACTCCTGGACACTCAGATGCACAAAGCAGTAGACCTTCCTCTGGTGAAACACAGATTCTTCCTTGAAGATCTCAGTGCACATGCCAGAGTACACCGAGGCTTCACTGACATCAATGCAACACTCTCTCAGGTCTTCCTCATAAAACATGAGGTTGCCATTCTCTAGATTCTTGAAAGCCAGTTCTGTCAGCTTCAGTAGTATTTTTTTCTGTGATCCCAAGAGCCTCTTCTTATCTGTTTCTTGTCCTTCTTGATATTTCTGATCATTTCGAGTTGTCTGGATCAGCAAGAATTGTATGAACATCTCAGTCAGTGTTTTGGGAATGTCTTTGATGTTTTTCTTTTCCAGCATCTGTTGAAGTACAGTAGCTGCAATCCAACAGAAGACTGGAATGTGGCACATGATGTGGAGACTTCTGGATTTCTGAATGTGTGAGATGATTCTGTTGGCCTGACTCTCATCACTGATTCTCTTCCTGAAGTATTCTTCCTTCTGTGGGTCATTGAATCCTCGTACCTCTGTCACCTGGTCAATGTACTGAGCAGGAATCTGACTGGCTGCTGCTGGTCGTGAGGTTATCCAGATGAGTGCAGAGGAAAGTAAAGTGCCTTGAATAAGGCTCGTCATCAGAACATCCACTGATGATGTTTGTTTCACATCAGACAAATTCCTGTTCTGTTCAAGATCCAGAGTCAACCGACTCTCATCCAAACCATCAAAGATGAACACAACCTGACAGTCTTTGTATCCTTCACCATCAATCAGCTCCTTCAGCTCAGGGTGGAAGTCCAGAAGGAGCCTCTGAAGGCTATACTGATCATCCTTGACTAAATTCAGCATGCGGAAAGGAAGGGGGAACATAAAATCTACATCCTGATTTGCTAACCCATCTGTCCAATCAATAATGAACTTTTGCACAGAGACTGTTTTTCCAATGCCAGCAACACCTTTGGTCATCACAGTTCTGATGTGCTTCTCCTGTCCAGGTAAGGGCTTGAAGATGTCATTGCAGTTGATTGGTGTGTCTTCTGTGGATTGAAATCTGGATGCTGACTCTACCTGCCAAACCTCATGTTCCTTATTCACCCCTTCACTCTCTCCATCTGTGATGTAGAGCTCTGTGTAGATCTTATTGAGGAGTGTCTCAGCTCCTGGTTTGATGATGCCTTCAGATATTTTCTCAAACCTCTTCTTCAGACTGGCTTTGTGATTCTCTATAATTTTCCTCAGGTCCTTATCTGTTTAGAAATGATAAATAAATAAATACATACCAATAATAAAGTAAATATATACAAATGAACAAGTAGTTCTTCTTGATACACCAACATATTCTTACACATCAACATGTATGTTGTATCTGCCCCAAAGTATTCAGAAATACTGAAACTCTTCATACACATTGAACTCGCTATACCCACATATACAAATAGACAGACATAGAAACCATTTGAAATATGTGTAATTGTTTTGATTGTTTACATTCATTCTCAGGAAAAGATAAAAATCTATTCTATTTTAAATTAAGCAAACATGTGTACTCACCTGTTTCCCTCTTTCTGCCATCCCTTAACTCACTGCAGAGACATGGGACAACACAATTACATTCTCATCTGTGTGTGTGTGTGTGAGTGTGTGTGTGCCATCCCTCAACTCACTGCAGAGATATGGGACAACACAATTACATTCTCATCTGTGTGTGTGTGTGTGTGTGTGTGTGTGTGTGTGTGTGTGTGTGCGTGTGTGTGTGTGTGTGTGTGTGCATAAGTGTGAGAGAGAGAGACAGAGAGAGAGAGATAGCAGATAGATTTTTTACATTACATTACATTTGGCTGACTCATTTTTAACCAAAGCAACTTACAACATGGTAACCAGTTTAATGCATGCGTACAGTTGTGCTCATAAGTTTACATACCCTTAGCATACACATGCTAAAGTTGACTAGAATGAGTGAGATTGAGCTCAATGCAAATCAAACCAGCTAATAAGCTAACTGAAATAAAAACCATGCCAATCTCTAGGTATGGCAGTGTTGTAGTACTCGAGTCCGAGACTCGAACTCGAGTCCAAGTCATTAGCTAAATTTAGAGACTCGTGACTTGACTTGGACTTGAGCACTGATGACTCGAACTTGGACTCGGACTCGTGCATTCGCACTCGCGATGACTCGTCGAGGACTCGACTTTTTTTTGTAATATATCATAAGGCTATAATTGTAGTATGTCATTAGGCTATAATTTGCTATATGATTTTAATATCTAAATTGTTCGTAATACTAATTTTAGTTCAAGGGAATGTTAGGCTACTGCTTCGTGTCGTAGGCTACATTGCAAGTCACATCATGTTCACATGCAAAGCAAACTAACGTTAACTTTAACACCAAAATGCCTGGAGATATGGCCGCCGCTATTTCAATGTAGTAGGCTATTGCCAGGCAATATTAGTTCTCATACATGACATAACATTACCTAAGATTACACTCAGCCTAGGCTAAACAACACACACTGCTGCTGGATAGCTGATCATCGTGACTTGGTGAACAGTGTTTTCCCTGACTGACACGAGAAGCGAGGTTCCATTCATTCATTTTCATTCGGGGCGTGCCCAGCTGTGCTTCTGTCTGTTAATTTGCAGCAGGCTATTATCGGATGAAAGAAAAATAAACTAAACGTTTTCCCTATCAAGATATAGCATACTTCTTCATTTTGGTGTCATAAAATATAGAAGCATAACATTAAATTGCCTAGTAGAGTGTTGCCATGTAGTTGTCATGTCAAATTGCCATGTAGTGTCAATGTAGGCCTACGTGTCTGCGCAAGTTATACTGACAAACTGAACCTCTCGTGGGTAGGCCAGAAACAACTATATTTAAAACCACATGAACTGGATTACTGTTACTGTTCAAACGAGCGATTTGATAGCCTAATCCAGTGCACGAAAAAAAAGGAAATAGCAACGTGTTCTATTTCTAACAGGTGAATATCGTAGCAAATAGTATGGCGATGGCAGCTTAAAAAAACATTTATTTCACTCATCTCGCTGAAATGAACGTGGCCTGTTGCACAAATATATTAATTAGGCAGATGATCTACATCTTCGTTAACCTAAAGCTAGTTTTCATCTCTATTGTTGACGTGAAATATGTCTCCATAGTGTCAGTGAAGTGATAACATAATTATGCAGTTGCCGGTAGCAGTGTTCACGTCACGGGAGTCAGAAAGAAGCTACCAAGACGGGCCCTGCTCCTGTCCCTCCCAAACTGCGCTAAAATTGTGTAGGCTATTTAACAGCCAGAATTTAAAAAAATGCCCTTTTATGATCCACACTACCTCTTACAAAATAGGCCTACTCCAACGTTCATCTAGCTCTTGTGAAGTATGAACTTCTACAACACTGCCTATACAATTGTCAGCAGTCAGCATAATGTGACTTAATGGCCTGTGTGATTGGGATGTGGATTGCTCTACATCGCCTATAGGCCTATAGGCTATGGTATAGCTATGGTATGGTATTCTCTCCAATATAATAAATACAACACATTGGGTTTGGCAAGAAATTTGGCAATACTACTTTCACACAAGTGATGGCACCCTGCTTTTAAGGATTTCATCTGCAATGGAACAAAATGGAACGACATGTAGGCTATGCTTACTTTAGTGCTGGACTTGGACTCGACTTGATCAATGGGGACTCGACTCGGACTCGACGTGGATCAATAGTGACTCGACTCGGACTTGACTCGGATGAGTAGTGGACTCGACTCGGACTTGACTTGGAATTTTTTTTTAATGACTTGGACTTGACTCGGACTTGAACACTGAGGACTCGAACCTGGACTCGGACTCGAGGCATAGTGACTTGACTACAACACTGAGGTATGGTAAAGAGTGTGTGATGATTTGGGGCTATTTTAATTCCAAAGGCCAAGGGAACTTTATCAGGATGCATAGTATCGTGGATCCATGAAATAACTGGCCTTCAAAAATACAAATCTGCCTGCCTCTATGGGAATTTAAAATACGGGTATGTATACTTATGAACACCTGTATTTTCAGGAAGAACATTTATTTATTTATGATACATTATTCATTCACCAAGAAAATTGGTGTCCTTAAAGGTTGGAGTTTTCCTCATACGGCATTATAATCAATTTTCAAAAGATGTTTTTTTTTTATTCCTCTTTTTAGTCAACTTTAGCATGTTTATGCTAAGGGTATGTAAACTTCTGATTTCAACTGTATGTGTGTCCATGTGTGTCTGTGTACCTAAGGAGTCTGAACTTTCTCAAAATCACACTTACACACACTACACATTTCAAGTCAAGTCAAGTCAAGTCAAATGTACTGAAATGCATTGGTGAAATGTGTACATTAAACAACTTCATAAATGTGTAGAACATACATTAAACTACTTCATATATGAAAATGTGTAGAACATACATTGAACTACTTCATATATGAAAATGTGTAGAACATACATTAGGCTACTTCATATATTTAAATGTGTAGAACATACATACATTAGGCTACTTCATAAATGAAAATGTGTAGAACATACATTAAACTACTTCATATATGTGTAGAACATACATTAGGCTACTTCATATGTAAATGTGTAGAACATACATTAGGCTACTTCATATATGTGTAGAACAGTGTTTCCCAAAGTCTGGGTCGCGACCCACAGGTGGGTCGCAGGAGATTTTATTTGGGTCGCCAGCACAATTTATGTTGTGTTATAGGCCTAACTGATACCATTTGTCATTTGATACCAGGAAAGCTAACAGTTTTCTATTAGGATGTAAATTGTTAACTACCACAGTCATGGTTTTGTCATAAAAGCTCATGAAACTGGCGCATGAAACTGGGGGACGAACGCATCGCAGAGGGGGTGCCAGCATGGATATCTACCTCTCAAAATGAAACCGTTCTGTGGGGCGCCTGCCATGTACCTCGCAGTTGCAAACTGCAAGGGACATGAATCCGCCTATTTGCAACATTACTCGATACCAGTTCCTCAACTTTACCGATTAAAATCTAGTGACCGTGCTGTCAACTAAAGCAGACATCCATAGACCGGACATGAGGCCATTAAATTTGCATACAGTTTCGATTGCAGATGCAATCTTTAAAGTTAATAGCAACCTTCTTATTTCTGATTTAAAATGCACAACAGTGCATTATAGTCTACAATTTAAATGGGCATTTTAAACACTATTCCTCTCGTTTTCTACCTCGCTAACTCCAAAGGCGCATTCTTCCGGCTATTGTGCAAACGCCTCTTGTTCTGATATAACGACTATACAATATAATATAATACAACAATACAATATAACAACTTTTTTGCTGTTTACATTGGAATTGACGTCCACAGTGTTATGGACACATGAAAATGTGTAGAACATACATTAAACTACTTCATATATGTGTAGAACGTACATTAGGCTACTTCATATATGTAAATGTGTAGAACATACATTAGGCTACTTCATATATGTGTAGAACATACATTAAACTACTTCATATATGAAAATGTGTAGAACATACATTAGGCTACTTCACATATGTGTAGAACATACATTAGGCGGTAACGCTTTAGAATAGCATGTGCTTATTAGGTATTAACAGTGCATAATAAGCAGTTAACAATTCATTACTAACAGTTAGTTAGTAGTTAACTGTTGTTACCCTTTAATAACATTAACTAACTGGTAACATGTAGCTTGTAAGTGTTAATAAGCAGCCTTTTAAGTTACTTACAAGCATATTTGTTAACAGTTGTAAGTGTTAACAAGCAGCTTGTTAATGGTGTATAAGACAAAAAGGTGGATAACTAATACGCTCATAAGACCTTTCTTACCTATTTGTAGTAAATTTTGCAGCCCCCCCAATCTAAAGTGAGGACCATGTAGCCTATAGTTCCACAAGCCCGACCTTCTATCTCTATTTATCTACTGTATCTATCTATCTAGCTTGGTTTAGCTGTGAGAAATGCAACTTCAAAATTGATACAGCGAGCAGGAATTGAACCCTGGTCTCCTGCGTCATAGAGTGACCTGTTACTGACCGAGCTACATTCCTATCTGTGTTTTTGAAGAAAAAGTTCATATTTATTCTATACGTTCTATATCATATCAGCTATGCTTTTTACAAATGATGGAAAAGTGGTGTTTCCATAATCTTTGTTCAGTGAACGCATAAAACAGTTTGTCAGTTTGTCAGCAGTCTAAAGATATTATGCCAGCTTTGTATATAGTTCGGTTACCTAGCAACCGAGGCTTAAAGACGACAAGTGGGTGCGTTCAAAGTCGCAAACATAGGCGAACGTTCGCAATCGATTTGAAAAATGTTTCAGTCTGCCTTCAACAGAGGCGAACATTTGTGGTCTGTTGCTGCATTAATTAAACACCACTTTTCCATCAGAAAAATATTTGTAAAAAGCATAGCTGGTATGATATAGAACATTATCGGAATATAGAATCAATATGAACTTTTTCTTTAAAAGCACAGATAGGAATGTAGCTCGGTCAGTAACAGGTCACTCTATGACGCAGGAGACCGGGGTTTGATTCCTGCTCGCTGTATCAATTTTGAAGGTGCATTTCTCACAGCTAAATCAAGCCAGATAGATAGATACAGTATATATATAGAGATAGAAGATTGGGCTTGTGGAGCTATAGGCTACATGGTCCTCGCTTTAGATTGGGGGGCTGCAAAATTTACTACAAATAGGTAAGAAAGGTCTTATAAGCGTATTAGTTATCCACCTCTTTGTCTTATACACCATTAACAAGCATTAACAAGCTGCTTGTTAACACTTACAACTGTTAACAAATATGCTTGTAAGTAACTTGAAAGGCTGCTTATTAACATTATTAACTAACTGTTAGTAATGAATTGTTAACTGTTTATAATGCACTGTTAATACCTAATAAGCACATGTTACCCATTAGGATACTTCATATATGTAAATGTGTAGAACATACATACATGAGGCTACTTCATATGTAAATGTGTAGAACATACATTAAACTACTTCATATATGTGTAGAACATACATTAGGCTACGTCATATATGTAAATGTGTAGAACATACATTAGGCTACTTCGTATGTGTAGAACATACATTAGGCTACTTCATAAATGTGTAGAACATACATTAAACTACGTCATATATGTAAATGTGTAGAGCATTCATTAGGCTACTTCATATATGTGTAGAACATACATTAGGCTACTTCATAAATGTGTAGAACATACATTAAACTACTTCATATATGTAAATGTGTAGAGCATACATTAGGCTACTTCATATACACTCTCAAAAATAGGGGTACGGTTGGGGTACATTTTTGTTCTTTTAGGTACAACTTTTGACCCTGTACCTTAAAGGGAACAAAATTGAGCCCCTAAAGTACTAATACGTACCGTTCCTGGATCATTAATGTACCTTTTCGCAAAGGGACCATATTTGTACCTAAGGGTACAAAAAGTACATGGCCTGTCACTCAAAAGTTGTTGGGGGAGGAGATTCGGGACGGGAGCAACCGTTATTTTTCCCCTCAACTTTGTTCATCTCACTCACCAAGAAATGGAGCAACTTTCAGTGAGGAGCTTGGTGTGAGAAAACACATGTGCAGGATGGAATAATCTTTGTGGAAGAGGAGGCAAAGCTATTCAGAGGTAAGGTGTAGTTGCAATTTATCGAAATTCGGTTTGTACATTGTAAATAGCCTACTGTTACAGTAATGGAGTCAGATTGTTGGCTTAAAGGCTAACATTAGCATTCGCTAGCAACTTAGCCTAGGTTAGCTATGAATTCAGTTCAAACTCCTTCAATAATGCATGACTATCGTGATAAATGGTAAGGAAATGATTTGTGTGTGTGTTTTATCTACTATTTCCCATGTCAATGTTAAGTTTTTGTGGAAGCCATTAAAGCCAACTTTCACTAGCAATCATTATCCTAACTAGCTTAGCCCATAGATATATAAGCATATCCTAGCACTGTTAGCCATACATACTTGCTAACTTCCCTGAAAGGCTGGTTTAATATCAACGGTAGTGCAGGTGAAAGAAGCCTGGTAAGTGCATACATGCAGTAAGCATGATCACTCTCAACACTGTCATTTTGTTTAGGTGAAAATTAATTAGTTGAGTTGCCTATGTTCACCAGAACATCCTGGTTGTCATTGCTTATCTAGTTAGAAGCTAGAGGGAGCAACTCAGAACCATTCTATAATGTTATAAAGTTACTCAGAGCTTGATAATGGTCTAAAGTAAATCTAACGTTAATCCTTCTCACAGATACCCACCAAGGCAGAACATGGCCACTTGGAAGTAAGCTTACCTTTCCTAAAGGATCTAATGGCTACGTAAGTTACCCAACTTGGTGGTTTTTTTGTAATGGTATTTTTCTTATTGATGTTAAATACATATAGAAAAGTATTGCATAATAAATTATGCAAATTATAATAATACAGACAACTTTTAGATTTTTTTTTTTGTCCTATAGCAATTTATATATTGGTTAAGATTATGTTTGTGCTATTTCATTGTTGTGTCATTTTGTTTAATTATATTATTCTATTGCATGGCATTTGTCTCTCAAACACATAGTGGAGCAGGCAGCTTTCGTTCATGAAGATACGGTGAAAAGGAGTAAGGAGAAGTTTGGGAGAGTCAGCCGGTCCATGGAACTTGTAATGACTCAACGCTGATCTATGCCAGGTGAGCAGATTGATATAGTTACATACATGTATTAGACAAGGTATTTTACACAATCTGTCTGAGGCTATTTATTTGTGTGGTTGAAAAAAATCTTATTCTGAGGTTTGTGTTTGCATTTTGCTTCCAACAGATGTAAAACCCCTGCTGTCATTGGTGAGGCTACCACTGCTATTGAAAATATGTGAACGTCCTGTAGATCAAGTAAGGTTCCAGTCTAAGTCAAAGTGGATATATGCAGAGGAACAGAAGTTGAAGAGGGGGAAAACAGCAGCCTCTACTGCTGTTGACCTTTACTTAGCACACTCTCCTGAAGAATATGTTGGATTTCTACCAGTTTTTGAAATTGAACTTTGGTGCCTTTTGAGACTCTTGCCTTTTTAATGGCTCGCCTCATGATTGGAAGGATTGGAGTGTGTTTTCTGATTGATTGATTTATTGGTGAGGTAATGAACATTGTAACAATATATTGTACATTTTTACAGGCTTGCTAATATTTCCCAAAGGCTTGCACATTGTTTTCTGAGATACTACTCTAAAATGTCGCTATATGACTCATTACATCACACATATCGTTCACTCAATTCTATGGTGTATGCACTGTGAATGAGATCTAAGATCATAGCTACTAAGTTACTGCAAGGACTTTGTTAATTTTGCAACGTGTAATGGTTATGGCAAGCAGATACTGTATTTTCATCACTGTCACATACACGAGTATTAACATGAACTTGAAAGCATACAAGGTTTGTTGGAGTAATTACTAACTCAAATATTGGTATTTTATAGATCATATAAAGGTGTTATTAGTGCTATATAATATTTTTTTTTCCTTCTGCGTATAAACACAATGTGGCTATTCAGGCAAAATATTGTAAACCAAAGTGTTTTATTATTTACACTTACATTAAGAGTCATAACATGTTTTACGTGAATATGTATATTGATATGGATATAAGATATTTTGATGTTTTGATATGAATGTGTTTTTAATATGAACATGTTAACATTTATTGTACCTGTATTCATGTGAAGTATTGTGAGTAATATCCCCCCAGAATAAACATTTAAATGTACTTATTGGTTGTGCATATATTTTAGTTATACCACCTTAAATTTTCACTGGGGTTGTACCCTTGAAGTACAGAATAGTACCTTTTAAGGGTACTATGTGATAATGATATATACAGGTACATTTTAGTCATTGCAGGTACACAAGTGTACCTTGATGGGTACAGATGGCTAGGGTACACAAATGTACCTGCATTCATAGGTACAGTATTGTACTTCAAAAGGGTACTGCCCCAGCGACAAGCATTTGTACCGACTTAGGTACACACTGGTACTTCCATTTCTTAGAGTGTATGTAAATGTGTAGAATATACATTAGGCTACTTCATATTACTTCAGAACAGGTATTGTAGGCCTACTGCATGTGAGCCACATGGGTGTCCGATTCAGACAAACTATGTGCAAGCATGGACTATGTGCAGCATGGGCTATGTGCACAGGGCAACGCTAAAGTGACCAGTCCATTTTCCCATTTTCTCTATGGGAGATATATAAGGAGGTAATGTTTACACTCATCTGTCTGTTGGGCAGGGATTAAAGTGAAAAAAAAATCGTTTGCCTGAACTTTTTTCAGGCCATAAGTCATACGTTGTTCATATCTACCTATAGAGATAGCACCCCTTTTGCGGTCGCGACCTATTGGTTTTTAATGTACAAAAAGATGCAAACAGCAAAGTAAAGGGAGTATTCGCCTTATTCACACGGCGGCCATTGTTTAAACCAAAACGAGGCTACAGGGTACACTTACTATATAATTAATGCCACCTACAGGTGAATGCATAGAACATAACAATCCTATGGTTTGTGTACCCTGTAGCCTCGTTTTAACCGCCAATGGCCGCCATGTGAATAAGGCGAATTGAGTGTTCTTGATTGAGATTGAGTTTTCCTGATGAACAAAAATATATATTAGTACCATCCCTGACCATTGCTGATTAGCCATTGCTGTTCTTTTCTACTGCAGCAATATTGTAGAAAGGCTTTAACACACTCTTATTTAAATACTTCAGGCCAAAAGTGTTTAAAGGGGAGATGTGTTTCTTGTTAATATGCAATTCTACGGAAGCTTATTGCTGCCACACTAAAAGAAATAAAAAGGCTCAGTATTATGTAATTACGTGAAAATGTTCTTGTTATAACAATATCTTTTTCACGTTTTAACAAGATATGTATCACGTTATTACATGAAATTATCACGTTATTTCATGATAATGATATTTTCACGTTATAACATGAAAATATCATGTTATTTCAAGATATGATTTTTTCACGTTTTTACAAGATATTTATCACGTTTTTACATGAAATTATCACGTTATTTCAAAATAACGAAACTAAACGAAACAAGGCCACGAGAGCTCATGGCTGTGTCTATGTGTCTAACTAGTGTCTATGAACTTGCACCCTGACTGCTATTACAGTGCTGCTTGATGAGTGTTTGTTTTTGTGCATGTGTGTATGAGTGTGTAGTCTGTGTGTGTGGTCAATTCTCAGCTGACTGAGGAGCAGCGAAGAGGGATGTGTGTGTATCGGCAGAGAGCTGCTGAAAAGGAGGCCGATAGAGAGGTTCTATGCAGGATAGCCTGCTCACACCATAGACTGTATATATATGGCTCACACAGCCTGATAGTTCTGCTTTATCTTCTTATCAACACAATAAATAAAACTTTCGCTAACTTGACGCAAGAGGGAGAAAGGGCTTTGATAAATATGCAAATCTTCACGCAATGTGGGTGAATGTATAGCCTAGACCGCTATGGCTCGGTAGCCTGCATGTCAGGTCATCGCTGTCATTTCTAAGGCTGTGGGGAAGGGTCAAAATATCAGTATCTAATCAGTATCATGAAATAACGTGATAATTTCATGTAATAAAGTGATAAATATCTTGTTAAAACGTAAAAAAGATATTGTTATAACAAGAAACTTTTCACGTAATTACATAATACTGAGCCTTTTTAATTCTTTTAGTGTGGCAGCAATAAGCTTCCGTACAATTCAACACCAAGTAAAATCTATAAAATCAAGTTTGCAAGACTTCCCATTTCCTCAAAGTAACGAATCAGAACATTCTAGATATTGTTCATATTTCCATTTGTTGCCTCATCCGCATTTAATGAAAACATGGTAATTTTGAGTTTTACAGACAACTCAGTTTTCCAATGAGCAGCATTGTGTGTACTGTGTGTGCTCATGCAGGAGGTCTGCGCATTTGATAACGACAATCTGGAGACGGCGCTTTTGTCTTCAGCAACAGATTGTATAAGGTTGACAAGAGGTTGCGATATGGTGAGGGACAGGTCGTGTTGCGCTATGAAAGAACATGCGTAGCCTACTTTCTAAACGTAAAAACGGTCAGCCATAGATAAACGTAGCCTACCTCTGTCGTTACGGCTAGTTGCACCAGGTAGGGAAGATGTCCTGAAGTGCACAAACGTTAACCTTATGGCGGTCTTCTGATTGGTGGCGTGCTAAAACGTTTTCCTATTGCATCCATAAACAATTTTCTTGCAGCGAACCGCGCAAAAGCAAACCCCTGGCACTTAAATTTCTTTACACCATGGCTTGTTAGTTCTCCCCCGTTTCCAACAGCTGCCCATCTCCATTTATTTTTTAACTTTTGACACCTGCCTTGCCTTCCTTTAGCAACAATGCATCCATGACAGCTAGTGGCCTTGCCAAATAGACGCACACAAATCATGACGCTAATATGCGAGGTTCTGGTATGGTTATGGTTTTGTGCTATAAATTAATAATATTTTACAGCAAAGTTTTAAGTTGACTATTTTAATTGTATGGTTATTTTTTTGTCAACATACACTCACAACCTACTGTCGTTAAAAGTGAGGCCCAAAATAGGCTACAAAGGCTGTCTGTGCGTCACAAACAGACTGACCCCCTTACTCAACAGTTCGCCATGATGACAGTGATATTATTTTTTTATGCTAACACGCTCAGTCAAAACCTTTCGTCGCAAATTGTGAAAAACATTGTTGTACATGTCATAACAGACGGGATAATAAATTGCATAGGCTACGGTTTATATTGCGTTGCTTTACACATAATGTTAGTTGCATTGATTAAAAACTGTAACAATAATAGTAGCCTACATCGGGTGGCATAGCAGGCTATCTGTTCACCTATGACACCCAAAATGAATGACCTCCCCTGACAAGAGTTCGCGATAGTAAGAAATTGTCTACATTGATGCACGGAAAGAACACAGCCTACTAGTCCAGTCATTTTAAGCCAAATAGGGGTCAAGGTTGAACAAATTGCAACACAAGCAAACTTAACTGATTTTGAATCCTCAATATGTCCTGAGTAAGGGAAAAAAAGCCCCGAAGAATCCCGATAGGGGAAAGTTTCGAAAAAGACCCAAATATACCCTATTCATGCGCCTATAGGCCTACAGTATTTTTCTCACGGGAATAGGGGAAAAAAATTACCTTCACATATCACCATGAAAATTACTGAGTTGATTACTTACATCAAGACAAACAAAAAATGTATTATAAGTTTTTTGAAATTGTTTGTTAACATGGGCAAACAGGGCATAATGTAATTACGTATAGTTAATTTGTATAAATACCACAACGGAGCTAATAGTCCAGGCAAAGGTCTGACCCAAAACTAATTGCAACAGAATTTATTTTCACATTATTATATTTCAATTGCCACAATATAATAATGTGAAATATAATATTGTGAAATTTATTTTCACAATATTATATTTCACATTATTATATTTCACATTATTATATTTCAAAAGACCATGAAAATCCAGTTGGTGGAAATATGTTAAAATGAGGGTTGTTTTATGCATTATTCTTCATCAAATACTGACAAAACTGTAATTAGAATGTTGTAGAATACACATTCTAAAGAATATCTGACCCCATCTAACTTAACATGGAATTTTAGAATCTTGCATTGTTGAGGAACATTCTTTTATTTTCAAAGAGTGAATTCCTTTGGCTTATTTCAGACTGGTTTGTTGCAAAATTGGTGTCTATTTTTACATTGTGGCCCTTTGAATAAATGGAAATGGTTGTTGAATCTTTAAATGGAGCCAAGTGGGTTTTTGCATGTAAGTGTTCCACAATGTGTAATCTGCACAAACACATAGTTAGGCATTATTCAGCCTAGGAAAGTGGTTTTGGCGTTTACGTAATCTGATTTAGAGGTCACTGAAACATACAGTATATCACACTAAAGTATCAGTCCATCATTTTGCAAGTCTTATAGTATGACCTCTAGCCCAGGGGTTGACTGATATATACTGTCTGTCCAATCAGAGGGGCCTGTATGATGCCCCTTTACTTTGCACAAGTTTTGTGTAAAACAATAATCGGACAGCACAGTATGTTTATGTTAGTGAATGCAGGAAAATTGTGAAGGCAAAGTTGAAGATGGACATGATCATGTCCTAATTCGACAGAAGGGTGCAGATGGGATAACTGCAGTTAGCCTCCAAAAAGGTGACTCTATTGTTGTGACATCTGGCAAAAATGCTATACTAATAAATATAGTTTAAGATTAATAATTAACAATGCATGCCTATGCATGGGTCATGGTTTTACCAAAGTCATAGACCAGTCAAAACTATACATATTCTAAAAGTATATGCACTGTACATGAAATATAGCATCAATCAAATTATGTCCCATCTTCCTCCATACCATGCATAACACATACTCCTCTATTCTGTATAGGCAAATCAAGTGAACAGCTGATACATTTTGGACTGCACTATTAAGGGAAACAAATTAAACACCCTAAACTATATATTTTCTGAAAGCATATACCCTCCGGAGGAGATATAACACCATTTAAGATATTTCCCATCTTCCTCTATGCCATGCACAATACATTGCCCTCTATTCTGTAAAGGCGAATCTAGTGTAAAGTGCATACATTTTGGCCTATACTGTTCAGGGAAAACAAATGAAACACCATAAACCATATATTTTCTATAAGCATATACCCTCTAGAGGAGATATAACACCATTTAAGACATTTCCCATCTTCCTCTATGCCATGCACAATACATTGCCCTCTATACTGTAAAGGTGAATCTAGTGTAAAGTGGATACATTTTGGCCTATACTGTCCAGGGAAAACAAATTAAACACCATAAACTATATATTTTCTATAAGCAAATACCCTCTAGATGAGATATAACACCATTTAAGACATTTCCCATCTTCCTCTATGCCATGCACAATACATTGCCCTCTATACTGTAAAGGTGAATCTAGTGTAAAGTGGATACATTTTGGCCTATACTGTCCAGGGAAAACAAATTAAACACCATAAACTATATATTTTCTATAAGCAAATACCCTCTAGATGAGATATAATACCAGTTAAGACATGTATTTTCTTCCTCCATGCCTTGGACAATTTGTTTGTCAAATGTTGCAATTAGTTTTGGGTCACTACATTAACTATACGTAATTACATTATGCCCTGTTTGCCCATGTTAACAAACAATTTCCAAAAACTTATAATAAATTTTTTGTTTGTCTTGATGTAAGTAATCAACTCAGTAATTTTCATGGTGATATGTGAAGGTTAATTTTTTCCCCCTATTCACATGAGAAAAATACTGTATAGGCGCATGAATAGGGTATATTTGGGTCTTTTTTTCAACTTTCCCCTATTGGGATTCTTCGGGGCTTTTTTTCCTTTACTCAGGACATATTGAGGATACAAAATCAGTTAAGTTTGCTTGTGTTGCAATTTGTTCAACCCTTTCTCCTAAAATGACTGGACTATACGCTTCTTCTCCGAATTCGCACATAGAGCTCACAATATCATATCCAAAAAAGTTAAACGGATTGGCCAACCTCGTCAGCTGTCTCTAATGTGCACTATAATCCAACTTTTAGACCGTTATAGTCCTCCATACGTGTTCTTTTTTTTTAAGCAAACGCCCGAGACAAGTGTGTAGCTACAACATAAACAAAGCGAAACTCATGGCTGACGTAGGCTATCTTCTTGAGCGGTCACTGATTGAGACACAGAAAGTTCTCAAGAACACTATTAGGTCTTTAAACATTTACCATCACACACATTAATTCATCGGACCTAATATTTGTAGTTGCCTTAAAAAAGGAAAAGCAAAGGTGATAGTCTCCCCCCCCCCCTCCTATTTTTTTTCTCATCGGATCTGCATCGATCTCAAATATGACATTTCTAAAATCAAATTGACGGAAATCCGTCCTACGACGGAGAACTTTAATCCTTGCTGTTGGGGTTTGTTGGTTTGGATTACGAGAAAATTACTGGCCTGATTTTCATTAAACCTGGTTAATCCTGGTAGAAATGTGTAGCCATGTGGACCGAAGATTCCTGCCCAAGTAAAAGTTACAGTTTAGACTCTGACTGCTCAATAACTGCAAGTCAAGGTTGTACAGTAACTGTAGTTAGGCATTCCAAGACTCGGATCTGGGACAGTGTAATGAGTTCATAGGTCGTGCCTGTAGACTATGACGTCTGGAGTAGGAATGCTCCTAGCGACTAATTACCCAATCAATTAGACAGACATTTAAATAAAGACTGGTCAACTAGTCAAAAGGTAAGAAAATACTCAGCCACAGTTTAGCTAAATGTAGGAAGTATGACTATGATAGTTATGAAAGTTATGAAAACAATGAGGCATAGAAGCAGGTTTATTGTTCTTCTATGCATCAACAACTCACATGTAACAATGCACACACGCAGTAGTAGGCCGGCTCTCCTGAAGAAACTTTTTTTTTCTACTGAAATCAACATGTTCATGTGAAACCTATTACCAATAATTCTGATTACAAATACTGTGTCAGAGTGCAATGTTTTCGCAGGTAGGGAGGAATGAGAGAAAGAGGCCGGTGGCTTTTGTGAGCAGAACCCTGTAGACACTCAGCTGCAGGAGGGCAGCAGCATTTATTCATTTAGTCGACTAATCATGCACATCAATAAAACTCCACACATCACCACAGATATGGCTGAACTCACTACAGTACGTGTGTGTGTGTGTGTGTGTGTGTGTGAACCACATTATGTCTAAACTCACTTTAGTCCTGATGGGTCCGGTCCACTGCTGAATACAGGAGGATCAGGCATGGACTCATTACTTTTCAAGGACACACCACTGGGCACTGGAGATGGAGGTCTGTGTGTCTGTGGTCCACTGCTGAATACAGGAGGATCAGGCATGGACTCATTACTTTTCAAGGACACACCACTGGGCACTGGAGATGGAGGTCTGTGTGTCTGTGGTCCACTGCTGAATACAGGAGGATCAGGCATGGACTCATTACTTTTCAAGGACACACCACTGGGCACTGGAGATGGAGGTCTGTGTGTCTGTGGTCCACTGCTGAATACAGGAGGATCAGGCATGGACTCATTACTTTTCAAGGACACACCACTGGGCACTGGAGATGGAGGTCTGTGTGTCTGTGGTCCACTGCTGAATACAGGAGGATCAGGCATGGACTCATTACTTTTCAAGGACACACTACTGGGCGCTGGAGATGGAGGTCTGTGTGTCTGTGGTCCACTGCTGAATACAGGAGGATCAGGCATGGACTCATTACTTTTCAAGGACACACCACTGGGCGCTGGAGATGGAGGTCTGTGTGTCTGTGGTCCACTGCTGAATACAGGAGGATCAGGCATGGACTCATTACTTTTCAAGGACACACCACTGGGCGCTGGAGATGGAGGTCTGTGTGTCTGTGGTCCACTGCTGAATACAGGAGGATCAGGCATGGACTCATTACTTTTCAAGGACACACCACTGGGCACTGGAGATGGAGGTCTGTGTGTCTGTGGTCCACTGCTGAATACAGGAGGATCAGGCATGGACTCATTACTTTTCATGGACACACCACTGGGCACTGGAGATGGAGGTCTGTGTGTCTGTGGTCCACTGCTGAATTGAGGAGGAATAGGCATGGACTCATTACCTTTCAAGGACACACCACTGGGCACTCTAGATGGAGGTCTGTATGTCTGTGGTCTGCAAACACAAAGACACACAACACATCAAATGAACATTAATGATTGAATTAGTTCACAGCCAACTCCCCCTCTTAGGCTACATCTATGTCGGATACAAATGTACGATTCACCCTCCTCTCCTTCCACATTAGATCATTGTATCAGTGTATCCGAAGTGGAGAAATTTGGATCCTCTGGAGACCCCGAACTTATTTGGTTCCACAGCCGTATCGGACGAATGTGGACTGTGTGTTAAGTGTAAGTATAAGTAGATATACTCTTTTGATCCCGTGAGGGAAATTTGGTCTCTGCATTTATCCCAATCCGTGAATTAGTGAAACACACTCAGCACACAGTGAACACACAGTGAGGTGAAGCACACACTAATCCTGGCACAGTGAGCTGCCTGCAACAACAGCGGTGCTCGGGGAGCAGTGAGGGGTTAGGTGCCTTGCTCAAGGGCACTTTAGCCGTGCCTACTGGTCGGGGTTCGAGCCCCGACCAGTGGGCCGCGGCTGAAGTGCCCTTGAGCAAGGCACCTAACCCCTCACTGCTCCCCGAGCGCCGCCATTGTAGCAGGCAGCCCACTGCGCCGGGATTAGTGTGTGCTTCACCTCACTGTGTGTTCACTGTGTGCTGTTTGTGTTTCACTAATTCACCGATTGGGTTAAATGCAGAGACCAAATTTCCTTCACAGGATCAAAAAAGTATATATACTATACTATACTATACGCACAAGCCCATGTTCCCTTCCCTGATTCGTTGTACTCATTTCACGTGATTATGGCCATGCTGCTTTGTTTGAGAAGTACATTTATTCATTTGACTGC
>NW_027468564.1:5257500-5295000 GCF_046254945.1 Alosa pseudoharengus | reverse complement strand
TCTGTTTGTTTAGCACAGGGAAATCAAAAGAGTTTGGGGTCTTTGAATACATAATCTGTGTTATCTGTTATGCAAAAAGGTATGAGAACCGTGTGAACCCAATGAAAATGTGTGAGCACATTTGCAAGAGATACCTTCTGCTGTGCAAAGAAGGTGTTAATGAATACCAAATAGTTTTTTTAAGCAGGTCAAAGCAATTGAGAAAAGCTGAAACATATCGGTTTTGTGCCAACAAACCATATAAATTCTTTCCAGACTAGGGTTGACTTATTTAGATTTTTATAGGTGCCAACACCTGAAGACGTGGTATCACTTGAACCCTCAAACTACACCACTGGGAACGTCACAAATACAGTTTTTTTCCAATTGCTAAAACACAATTTTGCAAACTAGGCTCGTTTTATCAAAATACTTAATTCAATTCACAAGACCACACACCCAAACTGTGAAATATCTTATATACTAGGGGTGTATTAAGCTTTTTAAAAGTGGGAGGGGTTCTGGGATAGGGAAGTGAAATGGGCCCCCCTGCCCACTTCAGAAAGTTAGAAGATTTACATTTATTAATTTTTTCATCCAAAGTGACTTACATACATTACATATTTACTGTACATACAGTATGTCAATAGATACGGTTCCAACTCTTACGGGAACGTTTATTTACACATTGTAACGTTGGTGTCTTGGACTACAGCTACTCGCTCCCACAATGCACTGCTGCTAGGGTTCCGGGAGAACTTTGGAGGGGGGGGGGTATTGTGTCTGCTTTTGTTTACTGTTTATGGATGTCTTTTAGTGTAGCGTGAATCCCTCTTTAGTTCTGCCTCGTGTGAGTCACTCGGTGTGAGTGTGACCACCTTTTACGTGAATGGTTTGTCGCTGTGTTGGACTAGACTAAAGCTACGGGCTCCCACAATGCACTGCAGCTGGGATTCCGGGTTAACTTTGGGTGGGTTATTGTGTGTGTCTTTGCCTTTATTTACTGGTTATGGATGTTTGCCTCTCGTGTGACCATTCTTGTCGGTGTGAGTGTAACCACCCTTTGTGTGAAAGGATGATTATCTAGCAATAACTTGTTATATGTCTAGTTGCTGTACCTTTATGAAACTTTGCCAGGTATTTATAGTAACAGTCAGTGGTGGACGAAGTACACAAATCCTGTACTTGAGTGAAAGTAGAAATACACATGGTCAAATGTTACTCTAGTAAAAGTAGAAGTCCTCCTTTTACATTTCCACTTGAGTGGAAGTACAAAAGTACTTGCCTTCAAATGTACTTATGTATCGAAAGTAAAAGTCCTGAAATGTATTATGATTAATACAGTTGCATTTACTATTGTTGAAATGATTCGGCACAGACATGCAATCATTGAGCCTTTCTCCTCCATTCAAGGACAAAATCAGCTAATAATTGCTGTATGTAGAAAGAACTAAAACAAACTAATGTGATATCTTATCGTAGATACTTCAAAGTAACCACATTTTTCTTTGTTGAATGCTTTATACTTTCGGACCAAATCAAGATGTTCCCTTTTGTGTTTGATAGTGTCAGATTGTCTATCATTGTCTATCATTTGCTCTATGGCGTCAAGAGGCTAGTTATGGTAACATCAATATTGTGAAAAGGGGTCAACAAGGTACAGTAAATAGTGGATATGACAATAACATAGGTTAGGCAAGACTATTTTTTAAAGCCTAGCTCTCTTAATAGAAAATATACATGTAAGTACACATGTATTTGGACAGTCTTTTTTCCAAAAGGAACTTCAGCTGTACTTCAGTGGTCAGGAGTAAAAAAGTAAGATATTTGACCTTGAAATGTACTGGAGTAAAAGTAAAAAGTTTAACAAAATTGAAATACTGAAGTAAAGTACAGATACATGAAAAGCAACTTAAGTACAGTAATTGAGTAAATGTACTCAAGTAATGTCCACCACTGGTAACAGTTTTAGAAAAGCAATAAACCAAAGGGTCTGGTGTCAGATTTCTACTCATATGTATGTAGTTCTCATCATAATGGGATCTTTCTAAAAGATAGGCAAGAGTCTGTCATTGAGCTAAGATGTTATCTGCTAGCGCATCGTGCCTAACAACGCCCCTTAGTGTTTGTAGAATCAGATAGATAGATAGATAGATACTTTATTGATCCCCAGGGGATCAGCGTAACATACGGCCTCTCGGGGCTTATTGCTTAATTAAGTATAGCGCAACATTAAGTTGATGTTATTTAGTCAAGTCACCAGAATCATATCACTAATCAGACCAAGATAACATCTTAGCTCAATGATAGACTCTGCCCTATCTTTTAGAAAGATCCCATTATGATGAGAACTACATACATACGAGTAGGAATTTGACACCAGACCCTGTTGTTGAAGGCAGGGTCGGACTGGGAGCAAAATTCGGCCCTGGCAATTTTCTCCTGGACCGGCACCCCACTGGACCGAAAAAACCCCCCCCCCCCCCCCCCCTCCATAAATAACAAACACAGTATTGTAGCGTCGGCGCAGAAAGACTGTGTTAGCGTTCTCCTGCGCAGGGGATCCTGGGATACCAGAGCAAACATTTGGGGGGTTTATGTCGTTATTCTCCTTAGTTTTGAGTGTAATGTTAGCGTCTTTATTGTCACATGTTTCCCATTTAGTTCTCCCTCGTGTGTGATCCTTTTTGTGTGGGGGGCTGCGTCCTCCCCTGTATGTGTAGTGTGTGTGTCTGCTTGACCTGCCCCGTGTGCATTGTGTTCTGTGTCTGTCTGTCTGTGTCCCTGCTCTCGTTCTCAGTGAATAAACCTTTTGATTGGACAACTGTGTGGTTCGCTATCAAATCGTTATATTGGTGTCAGAAGCGACTTCCGGACATGGCCTCCACTCAGCGAGAGAAGCTGGGAGCGGGAGACCTCACCACTGGGTGGAGGCCCACGCAAGAGGATCCAGAGAGAGCCCTTATAAGGGTTACTAAAAAGCTCGGGGCCTTTTATCGCTACAGCCGACGGAGGAGAGGAGCTATCGTCTGGAGCTGCCTGCGGCCATGGGAGAAGTTCTTGCCGGAAGAGGGGCCTGAAGAAGCGTTCGCGGAGAAGACGACGCTGGCCTGGGCGCTGACTCCACGGCGAGCCGCGACGCGTGAGCAGAGCCGAGGGAGTGCGGCGAGGAAGAGGTTCCTAGACGATGGACGGTTGGCAGAGCCGCTGAGGGCAGCGAACTCGCGACGGTGGGGCAGCTTCGACGGAAAGGCTCTCTGAACTTTAAAAACTTTTGGGTGCGTGTGAGAGGCACCGTGTTGTGTGGGCGCCCGTTCTAGTTGGCCTGTTGGCCGGCGCCTTTTTGAAAAAAGTTTGTGTGTGGAGTTCAATAGCACGGCCATGTCGGGGGTCGTGCCTTCGCCGAGGCCGCGAAGGAGTGGAACGGGCCGGGAACAGAGCAGTACGGCTCTGCGAGATGGCAACACGAGGAGGGACGCCGAAGACGGTAGCTGCAGCGGGAGAGCTCAGCGCGGTCCGGTTGCTGTGGAGTCGGTGCCTGTCTGTCCTGGTCGGCGACTCGACGGAGCAGAGTGGCGTTGGCGCAGCTTCATCTGGCCCCCCTCAAACCCCGGTGCTTGGTACAGTGTCGACGGTTGAAAAGGCCACCTAGGGCCCCGCCAGGAGAGGAGGAGTGCCGTGGTGACACGCCGCGGAAAGTGCAGCCTGAGAGCGGCTGCTGAGAGGGAGCTGGTGACGAGCGGGGTCGGCCACGTGGCTGCTAGCACGCCCGAACTGGATTGCTAGCAGCGTGGCGCCCCATTGAGTGAGCTCCTGCGGCGCGTGCACCCCACGTGAGTTGGCGGTACTGTCGCACTGGACTGAGTGGCGGGCGACGCGCGCCGACGCTAGCATGTGGCTACCTAGTGGTCGTTGCCGAGGACGGCAACGGCTTGTTGGGGGAGCTATGTAGCGTCGGCGCAGAAAGACTGTGTTAGCGTTCTCCTGCGCAGGGGATCCTGGGATACGAGAGCGAACATTTGGGGGGTTTATGTCGTTATTCTCCTTAGTTTTGAGTGTAATGTTAGCGTCTTTATTGTGACATGTTTCCCTTTTAGTTCTCCCTCGTGTGTGATCCTTTTTGTGTGGGGGGCTGCGTCCTCCCCTGTATGTGTAGTGTGTGTGTCTGCTTGACCTGCCCCGTTTGCATTGTGTTCTGTGTCTGTCTGTCTGTGTCCCTGCTCTCGTTCTCAGTGAATAAACCTTTTGATTGGACAACTGTGTGGTTCGCTATCAAATCGTTACAGTATTATTGTGTAGCAACACTTCATAAACTGAACCCAAACATTTAGATTTGGACCTATAGCCTAATCACAATAACACGGGGGTCCGGGGGTGTCTCTCCGGGATTAAAAAAAAAATATCTGGTTGCTAATCACACCGTTTTAAAGCGATTTGAATTGAGAGGGACAGGATTCAGGGATAGGCTACTAAAGACAGGCTCATCTTCTGTCTGTCTCACGTCATGTTACCCCATGCATTAACCACATGTCACTGCTTGACTAAATAGAAAATATAGGCTACTACTACGATGTATGGACATCGTCATAGTTGACAGAAATTACGTTTTGTGCCAACATGTTGTAGAAACACAAACACAGCCTTTATTTGGTGCAAATCTTCTCCTTTACTTTGGTTATAGTCCGCGATTCACATTAACTGTAGGCTATCACCACAAGTCTAGGCTATACTAAACGTTTTTGCCCTAGTTTGTGTGCCGTCATCACATTTTGCAATACCTTCGTTACTAACCTACCAGTTGATAGCCTACTTTTTACTTGCATCGACTCGCGATTGATTGTGCATCTAATGTAACACTCGAGAGACCACTTTCCAAGTTTCACTTTCGTTGTGAGCTAAAAGGATAGGCCTACTATATGGGAAATACTTTGAAGTTCCTTTTGAGTAGTATCAGCTCCAAAAATGAATGGGTTTTCTTTAACCTGCGCTACACTTTTCCACCAAGTTGTGCGAAAATTGTAGGCTACCCATAGTTTTTTTTATGTTGACAGAACCGCACTAGAGTAGGTGCAGTAGCCTAAATGAGCTCTTGGAAGCGCGTGCAACTACGTCTATAAAAACAATATATTTATGGAATAAAACTAGACCTCTGATTGTTTACGGTTAAACTGCAATAATGGTAACACCAGTCAGCGGAGGGCACTTATACAGCCTAGGCCAGGGGTTCCCAAACTTTTCAACCCGAGACCCCCAAAATAACCATGCCAGAGACTGGCGACCCCCACTAGCCCTGGATGTGACTCAAAAAATAAAATAAAATGTGCGCACCGGCCATAAGCACTAGGCTTATCCAAACACGGGCTTAACGACAACACAAAAGAACAGAGCAGCCTGTTATGATTTTACATATGGAACTTTACTAGCCTACATGATAAAAGCAGAATACCTTAGTCAAAAAATAATATCCATGAGTGCACATTATTGCTGTCATGTGCAAACTTAACTTTGAAACATTACTTTAATTTCCATTTTAAAGCAACACCAAAGCACTTTTCCTGTTGCACGCACGCTTGTTTATCCAGCACTGGCTTTGGAAATAACGATGTCTACAGACAAGGTAGAGTACGTTGCATGATTTTATGAAAGTATAATGTATTGCGACATCAGAAGCAAGTAAATTTGTAGTTTCTTATGTCTCATGAACTACAGATCCGCTACCCGATCTGGCAAACTTGCATAGTGCAGTTATAGCCAATAGAGGGTCGCGAATGCAGAAGTGCCGTTCACCCTGTTACGAGTTGATGATTTTGGAAACAATATTTTAATGTACAAAAAACTCTTTGGTGTTGCTTTAACAGAAGAATATCTCAGTCAGGGTAATATCCACAAACTGTTGTAAACATGTGTACATTGTTGCTGCGCAAATTTACATTTGGGCAACTACGTTTCAGCGTTAATCTCATCTAATGAGATGGATGCGCGCTATGCGCGGAACACAGCAAGTCCATTCTTGGTTTAATTGTGGAGACGGCCACACGGAGATCATCCTCCACATTTAGACGCGATCTGTATTTGTTTTTAATATATGTCAGTGCAAAGAAAGGCCTTGGATAGCTGTGGATATTCCCTCTCGACTGAAATCCAGAACTCAGCAAGCGTCTTGGAATTAAAATCTGTCTTTAAAGTGCGGTCAGATGAATGACAGCTCAACCAGTGCGTCCTCCATGCCGGCTGACAGATGACTTGCGGTGGTTACAGTGAATGGTGATCTTATCCAGTCAATATTTTTCAGAATTTTATTTTTTCCAAATTTATTTGATTTATGGAAATCATTTCGCGACCCACCCCTCGCCGTCCCGTGACCCCCCGGGGGGTCGCGACCCCCACTTTGGGAACCCCTGGCCTAGGCTGCATGCACTCGAACTAGCGGCTGCTTGGACAAATCCACTTGAGGGGTGGGGCAGGGGGGCGCGATCGTAACACACACTGAACCTGTCATTAAGAGGCAAAAATTATTGACCTGTCACCCCCCAAGCCAAATGGATGCGACTGCATTTATAGGCTAGGCCTAGGCCTACATAACGGGCCGCAAATAGGCTAAATAACTTAAAAAAAAAAAAAAAAAATCCCGGAGGTCACCGGCCCACATGTAGACCGGCCCACCGGGCATTTGCCCGGTTGTACAGATTACCAGTCCGAGCCTGGTTGAAGGCTTCCAAATGGAGCCCAGTGTTCCAGTGTTGCTTAGTAACTGATTTACAGACTTGATCATGCTGTTGTCTACAAGCACCTCCCTGACTGTTATCATGAGCACAGAACTCAAAGGTGGGATACACTGATACCAGAGGGACTACATGAGGCACCATGCTGTTCTGGAGTCAGCCATTGTCCTCTGGTGCTATTGGACAAACTGCCAAAGACACACAGCACTGACCTTAGCACAGTATGGACTACCAGCACAGCCCTGATTTAGTTATGAGAACTGGCTTCACCATCAGGGTCACTATAATTACAAAACAAACCTCAAATCTCCTCTATTTCTGAGATGTCCTGCTTGGTAGACAACAAGAGAGTGAAATCTGTTAGATTTCATACGGCTTGTTTAGAGTCTTAGGCCCAGACTACAATGGGTCCATAACTGAAGTGATCTGTTTGTAGAAATAGTTATAGAAGACTCGTCTAATGGTCTAATTTCAGAATGCACCGCTATCTCCCCTGGTGTAGCCAGTTCCATAGATTACAGTGGAAGCTAATTGTTGCAGCAGCCATTACGCAAACGGAACACTACAGTTACGTGCCCGGTGAACATGTTCCAGTACGGGGTCACATGACTTTGGATAAGCAGGAAATCAGCACAAGGACAACATTCAACCCCTAAGTCAAGCAGCTACAAAACATTATTTTGTGTCCCTGGCTACCATTCATAATGTTGTTTAATTCAGAACTTGTGTCTAAATGTTGTCTAAATCAGAACTTGTGTATACATACCTCTGCCTATACATTTTTTCCTATATACTTACAGTATGTTTAGAGCATTTGTTTAAAGATCAATTGCCTATTTTTATTTTCATTTTCACCCTCAAACCATATGTAATTACATTTCACAACAAAATAATTAAAGGCACTCACCTTGAGATCTGTTTAACCACCTAAGATATATTCCACCTGTACTGGCTGATACCTGTTTCAGAGTGAACTTTGTGTTCCTGCAAGAAGTTGTTATAAAAGGTTTTACAGCTTAGATAACACACAGCACTGTGTTCAGTGTTGAGGTTGTTTCCTTAAAGACACAGTACGATGTGTAGGTGTAGAGTAGGTGGGAGGGGGAATTTTACACAACCTGACAAAGTTGATTTATTAAAAACTCCTCAGTACAATCCAGTAGTAAAGTCCAAACATGGGATGGCAGCAATACAGAGGCAAACAAATTCAAACCACAGACGATGGATGCTGTGTTCAGTAGCCAGGGCCAAAGGTCCAGGCAAGGTCAGTCAGGGTCAATCAGGGTTCATTTATAAAGCACAAATATTACACACTGGTTAGCTAAGGACGGTGAGGCAAATTCCTCTCGAAGGAAAGACAGAAAGTCTTCTGTGATGAATTACGGGTTTGCTAACTAAGTTGTTGGTGCTTCGTTTTATGTGTAGGGACCCTGAGCAAGCTACTGATGAGGTTTGACAAGGTGCTGTTTTGAAAAATTTTACTGGTTAAAAAATGCTATTTGGGAAGCGTTTGGCTCACCGCCCTTAGCTAATCCACTGTTTGCGATTTGGGGCTATAGCATATACCAGGCCAAGCTCTGTAGTGGTTGATCAATGGAAAATACTGTCTCCACGGCTTATTTGATGTGTTTTAATGCAGAAAAAGACCCTGGGGTCAATATTTGCCGGTGTTACACTTTAATATAAAGTCACCTGCTTTAACCACTGTACCATTGATCAGTGTGCTACTGTATATTCCAGTGTCTGTGAATACCAGCCTACAGTACCAGCCTAAGCCAACACTCAAGTTAACATAAGTAGCAAGATTGAGCCCAGCAGGGGAGGCGTCTAATGAACATTAAGACAACAGTACCAATTATTGAGTCACAAGAAAAACAACCACTTTGTGATTTTTGGTTAGGCTCCTGTCCTATCCTTTGACAATGACAAGTGCGACTGCTCAGGGTCAGTAGAATTCCAACCACCAAACTTTCCGGCATAATACACAATAACTCAGTTCAAAGTTATTTTCATTATGTAATAATACTATTATGCTATATACTAATACTATTATATTATAATACTATAGTAACAATTCATAATAGCATGAAAATAGGGGTTTTCCTAGCAGTACATGAATTCAACTCTGCTACAGTAGGCTAGCCTACAAGTTATCCATCAGTTACAAACTCCTTTGTGCAACTGCCAAACAATAGTGAACGCACTCCGCACACACACACACACACAAATGCATGCGCACACACACACACACACACACACACACACACACACACACACACACATACATACACACACACGCACGCACACATACAGAGCCATGTTCAGTTTCTGCTACTTTATAGTGCACATGTAGCTTTCCCCTTTTAAATAGATATATAGATAGATAGATACAGTAGATAGCTAGATACTTTGATAGAATCACTCTTGTAGTTTTGTTATCACAGAACGGGCTCATCTCTATTGTCCAGCTGACTGACCACACAGCAAAACACGTGTGTGTGTGTGTGTGTGTGGGTGTGTGTGTAGTGTGTGTGTGTGTGTGTGCACTGTGGCCGCTTTACCTGATATCTCTCACCAACAACATGTGTGTGTGTGTGACTGTGTGCAGTGTGTATGTGTGTGTGTGTGTGTGTGTGTGTGTGCACTGTGGCCTCTACCTGATATCCCTCAACAACAATGTGTGTGTGTGTAGTGTGTGTGTGTGTGGGGGTGTCTGTGTGTGTGTGTGTGTGCACAGTGCCCCCTACCTGACATCCCTCACCAACAACATGTGTCTGTGTGTGTGTGTGTGCACTGTTCCCGCTCTACCTGTGTGTACGTTTGTGTGTGTGTGTCTGTGGCTACTCTACCTGATATCCCTTGCCAATGACGTGTGTGTGTGTGTGTGCAGTGTGTGTCCACTGACTAATTGGAAAGCTAGACTTCAGCACAGCATAGTCTAAACCCCAGTGTGTGTGTGTGTGTGTGTGTGTGTGTGTGTGTGTGTGTGTGTGTGGTGCCTATGTGGATTGCTGTCTGTGTTTAGTGTTAGGCCTACATGTAATACATGACACTCCTAAACAATGTCAGCACAGAAAAGCCAAAAGGTCCAGTCCCAGACACATACAGCACTGACACCATGATACTGTTTATTTAAGGAAATGAACTCAGGGCTGAAGGATGGACTTTAGATCTGATGTGTTATCTAAAATGGAGCCTAGCGTTAGTTCAGGCCACGGAGTCTTGCCCAGCTTCCCTGAGCGGCTCAGCTGATCATCTTCTGCTCTTTCACTGACGGAGATCATACAGAGCGCCTCATTTAAGATGCCTTAGTCTACCTTCTGATCATACAGAGCGCCTCATTTAAGCTGCCTTAGTCTACCTTCTGATCATACAGAGTGCCTCATTAAGCTGCCTTACCTTCTGCTTCTGATCATACAGAACGCCTCATTTAAGCTGCCTTAGCCTACCTTCTGATCATACAGAGCGCCTCATTTAAGCTGCCTTAGTCTACCTTCTGATCATACAGAGTGCCTCATTTAAGATGCCTATTAGTCTAGATAGATAGATAGATAGATACAGTAGATAGATAGATACTTTATTGATCCTCAAGGGGAAATTCAAGATCATACAGAGCGCTTCATTTAAGCTGCCTATTAGTCTACCTTCTGATCGTTCAAAACGCTTTATTTAAGCTGCCTTAGCCTACCTTCTGCCTGCTGCTTCTCTGCAAGCCACCTCCACCCCATCTCCTCCTCATACTTCACCAATGTTGGTTGTTGATGTCTGTTCTGTATCTATGGGGGGTTCATCTGCTGCTCTCTCTGTCTTAGGCTTTCCCTTTGCACATGGAGGGGCAGGAGGCTCCCAGAACAGAGCATACCGCCAAATGTAACATTATGCAAATGGTGAAAAGCTATTTCTTTGACAAAGTGGTCCTGACTGAACTCTAACACTTATTAACCAGTTCAGTTGCAGTTGCTTGTCTTTGGTGGTTAAAATATCGCTTGGTAAGTGCATTGAATTGTTTTATTATTAAATAGAAATGGTTATAAATGGTAATTGAAATGACAGTAGTAGAGAAGAGGGTTATTCATGTTTATCTTGTGGAGACAAAAACAGGAAATGAAATCTGACCTCACAGAGAGAATTGGTGCCTGCTGCTACCTGTAGGATCAAGTAAGGAATACCAAACAACTCTGAAATGTATAAAACTGAACTAGCAGGTATCACAGAAAAACATATCTTGCAAACATCACAAGCAGCTCCACAAGCACAGCTCTGAATTTGGTGAAGCCTTATATTATTATCTGGCTTGTTTCTGTCTCAGCACCAAGTAGGCTAGCCTAGTTGTTTATCTTGCACAGATGCACTGTAAAACTCTGAGCAAGACATGACATCTCACGCTACAATCAGCATAATAAGTGACTCACAGTGGCTCAAACAAAAAGTGCATTCTCTGTTGGGATAGTGATGACAGACAAACCGAGAGGGATAAAAGACTAGGGTTGCAAAGTGGCGGAAAATTTCCGGTAAATATCCGGAAACTTACCATGGGAAGATAAGTTGGGGAATTTTGGAAATATTCCAAATTGGAAAGTATCATGGAATTAAAGGAAATTATGGGGATTAATGGGAATTTATGGGAATTAACTGGGAATTTTGGGTAATTCATACACACTGTTTCATATACAAATATTAACATTTTGTTTCATAATAAGCAATATGATTTGTATGTTCGTATTTTCGCTTAGCTTAGCATACATAGCTAGCTAGCATGCTAGCAGGAATCCCATTCTCTGCCTATGGTTTACTAGCGTGCTAAAGTAGCAACACTGAACTGTCCAAGATACACCACACCACTCAACAACAAAATCCGATTGGTTGGAGCATTTTTTACCCATGCATATGAACGCACCATAGGTTTCCTTTATGTCTAGCAGCCTATGCCAATTGCTGTGAGTATGATTGACATATGTGCAGAGTAGAAATTCGACTGAAATTGCATTAAATCAGGTTGTTTTAACTAATATTAGACTCCAAGATGGGGTTTTGTCCACTACATTTAAGTTCCCTGTTATAGACTAACTTGCCATATTCAAAATTCCCAGTTTATTCCCATTAGTTCCCGTTTATTCCTGTTAATTTCCATATATTCCCGTTAATTCCCATGGAATGTTTCCAACTTTGAAAATTCCCGGAATTTTGCAACCCTATAAATGACAGCAGCAAAGTTTCCCTTTATCTCATACAAATCGTGCATTCTTCATAGTCTAACTTATAATACTGATCAAGATCAGTTGTCATGGATTTCCACTGAGTTGATTCTCAATAATACAGAACAAAATGCATTCTGTATCAGTTCAATACGGAGCACATCTTTTTCCTTTCAAATATGGGACGATTCCGTATTTTACATATAAAATATACCGTATAAAAACGGTATCAGAAAATCTAGTGCAAACTAGATGGCAGAAGTATGTTGGACAATCGGCCCACCAGCTTTTTCTACTTTGGCTACTTTGCCACCTACAGAGTTTGACAGGTACGATATTTCCAAACGCCATGTTATTTCCTTTTTTTTTTTTGCCCACCACCACCCCCCTCTTCGGAGGACAACTTTATTTTTTATTTAAGTAACATATTTTTCAAGTACAAATACAATTGTCCTACCTCAACCATTTATGTGACCCTGGAATCGTATCATATAGCACCACGTGAATTGAAACATAAAACACATGAAACGCAATAAGGTAACGTAGACAGACAGACACGCTGACAGACACGCAGACAGACAGTGGGACAGGACGATGACAGAGCTGACAGGACGGGACTCAGTTCTTTGTTATTGAATAGAATGGTCTGTGAGTGGTCATGGTAAAGGGCTTTGCACCATGTTATTTCCCATAGACATTTGACGACAGGAAGTTGGGTGGACACGGATGTGGGACTTATTCCGGACAGGTCTATGATACATTCATATTTCATTGTCATCCTAAAACGTTCAATGCACTTATCAGGCAATCTTTTAACCACTATAGACAAGCAACTGGACTGTTTAATAAGTGTTTTGAAGTGAACAGTGTGTTATTGTGGCAACTTGTCATAAAATGTTTTACAGTTTACATAACACATCAGAACTAAAGTCCATCCTTCCAACTAAAGTCTACTATATGCTGACATTGTTTTGGACTATCATTAATTACCAGTGTTGGGTGTAACGCGTTACAAAAGTAATGTAATTACTGTAATATATTGCTGTTTGCGGTAACGTGGTAATGTAAGGCATTACAAAAAAAAATTGGGTAATATTTTACTCGGTACAAACTTCAGTAACGCGCATTACAATGCATTAACCCGAAATTAAGTGGTGTTTTGTTTTGATACATATTCGCAAACACCACGCGAGAACAACAGAGGAGAAAAAAATCAGTGCAAAATAGTACAACGTTATCTCCTGATACTGGTTGAATATGACTGCTGCAGCAGACTCGCAGGCGGACTCTATTTGCGGGATGGACATAAGCCTACGCTCATTATTTTCAGCTTGTCAGAGACAAGGCTATGAAGAACATAATAGTTAGTGCACTTTGTGTGCGAAACCGAAAGATCTCTCTATGCCTCGCGAAATAGCACAAGTAAATTAATGAAACATCTAAAGTAGTGCCACGCTAATCTTTTTGATTCTTAGTAAAACACAAACTATGCTGTTGTGCATGTCAGCTTTGTGCTGTGAACTTGAATTCAAGAGAATAACGGGATAGAAATGCAGAAAAAGATTGTGTAGCCTGGCAGTGCCACCGCTCCCACCACGCGCATCACGCACTTTGCGTTGGGCACCAAAGGACAGAGGGGGCACCCAAATGTAACCAATGAATAGTAGCTTTATTGCAAACTGCGTTTCACTCTTCATCAATACCGTTTACAATATGTCAAAATGCACTAACACGATGTTACATGCACGTTTGATACCTTTTGGGTTCTCTCAATCACCACCTAGTACTAGAATTGTTGGGTCTTCAATCATTCGTTTTCCAAGCATTTAGGCTACATGAAGCACATGATATGCTGAGTCGACTGAAACGCATTCCATTCAGATAGCTAGGTGGATACCAGGCTCATAATTCACTTGTATTCGCAAAACGAAATGTGAAGCAACATGTCATTGCATACTTCCATTTCCAAAGCAATGAAGGTTGCTTCAAACAACTTAACATTGTGCATATTATTGTTAATATTGTGCTATCAATGTAACTCAAACAAATAAGGCTTGTAAACAAGAGCTGGCAAAAGGGCATTATGACAACGTAAAGATCAATGCTCTTAAAGTGACAGTGCACCATTTATAGGTAAAACATAATTTCTTCAGAAATTAATGTTTAAAAACACACAGGTGTTTGAGTGTTTGAGTCATCATTTAAATGTCACTCACTCAAAGCCACTCACTTAGGGCACAGAAATGGCCAGCAGGCCACCATCTTGACATGTCTTTATTAAAGGAACCGTATGTAAAAAATGTATTTCAATTAATCATAAAATTGCCCTGATATGTCACTAGACATTAAGATATCATGTTCATTTCAAATACTTATATCACTGACAACAGTAGTCTGGCCAGGATATTGTCATTTAAAAAGTGAAGTTGCAGCCCTCAACTGATGTTGATGTTGTCATGTTGTGTTTTGGCCTAATGCGCCACCCTCCCCCTATCTACTAATCACAAAGTCAGTAGTGTTTCGTCATCCGGTTGCCAACTCTGCCAGTCAGAGGGGAGGGGAAGGGGATACACCGCTCTACGGTAATTTGAAAGTGATTGTAGTACCAGTTTTGGCCACAATCTTACATACGGTTCCTTTAAGCTTTGATTTACAATATAGTAGGCTCTCTATTTATTTTAATGAGTAGGCCTAGGCCTTAAAGTTACAGTATTTCTATCACAATTTAGCAGACTTTGACCTTTTGTCGGTTTTTAACAAAATTCTGACTATGATTGTTCCTTGTATTGCATCATGAGCACTGCGCCTATTGCATTCTACTGTTGTTAGCCTTAAGCCTAGCTCACTCATTATGCTAAATCACATCTCCCTCCATTGGAAGAGCAAGCTGCATTGAGCGTAATAAACTGCATTTAGAATGGCAAATCCATATTTCTTGATATTCTGGTGAAAGTAACTTAAAAGTAATGCAATAGTAGTGTAATGCCTTACAATTCAGAGACAGTAATATTATAATGTAACAAATTACTTTTAAAAGACAGTAATAAGTAATACATAATACATTATGATTTTGAAGTAACTTGCCCAACACTGTTAATTACATGTAAATGTAACACCCCACACACACACACCAGACCCAGCAAGCCACAAAGGCACCACACACACACACACACACACACACACACACACACACACTGCAATTGCTCTGGGTTAAGAGGGTATCAGAATGTGAATGTCACACAAGGCTGAGAGAGTTCAGCTTCCTGACAGCCTGTTGGATAAAGCTGTTTGCTAGTCTGGTGGAGTGGGCACTGAGGCTTCTACAGTATATCTCATCCCAGAGGGCAGGAGGCTGAAAAGACTGTGTGCAGGATGGCTGTTATCTCTCACAATCTTGGTCGCTTTTCGTGTGAGGCGGGTGTTGTGTATGTCTTTTAGGGAGGGGAGTGGGACCCCAATGATGATGACTGTGAATTCAAAGCATTGATATTGGTTGTGTTTGATTGGTTGAATTTGTGACCTGTTGAGAGAATGAGAACTATTGTGGTAAAAAAAAAAAGTTAGGCCGCCTACTGCCATACAAAGCTAAAGAACAGTAGGCCTAACATTAACTAGTTTGGTCAAAATAGAGTTACAGTATGTATGACTGTATGACTCGAAATGGGCTTTATGACATCTGTTCTGTCTATGGGCCTCCTCGACAAGGAAGTGAAGTTAAATTATGCCCGGTGCTTCTGTAACACGTCTGAGGCCTAATTGCCTGATAATTCGGCACACGGACCAAAATAAAAATAAACAAAAAGTTCCTTAGTTCCTTAATATTCCAATATGTACTGGTGTGTTAATCAATGTAACTGCATGAGGATAAAACTGTATAGTATAAGTATATATACTCTGTATAAACACATATACTCTTTTGATCCCATGACATGAGGGATATTTGGTCTCCGCATTTATCCCAATCAGTGAATTAGTGAAACACACTCAGCACACAGTGAACACACAGTGAGGTGAAGCACACACTAATCCCGGCACAGCGGCGCTCGGGGAGCAGTGAGGGGTTAGGTGCCTTGCTCAAGGGCACTTCAGCCGTGCCTACTGGTCAGGGTTCGAACCATCAACCCTCCGGTTACAAGTCTGAAGCTCTAACCAGTAGGCCACGACTGCCCCAATAACTCACTATAACTATTATCACTATAATTATTGGTATAGCAATTAGAGAGAGAAATCTGTTAGATCTCACATGGCTTGTTTAGAGTCATAGGACCAGACTACACTGGGTCCACAACTGAAGTGCTCCGTTTGTAGAAATAGTTTTAGAAGACTGGTCTAATATGTTTTAAAGGAATGCACCACTATCTTGTCTGGTGTAGCCAGTTCCATGGATTACTTCATTTACATGCCCTATGTAACCTCCCTGTTGGGAACATGTTCCAGTACGGGGTCACATGACATTGGATAGGCAGGACATCAGCACAAGGACAACATTCAACCATTGAGTCAGCAGCTACAAAACTTTATTTTGTGTCCCTGGCTACTATTCAAAATGTTGTCTGAATTGAAATCTAATATTGCATGTGCACAACTCTACCTATGCAATCTTCTCTATATGCTTTTGTTTAGAGCATTTGTTTAAATGCATTAAGTAATCTTTTTAACCACCTAAGATACAGTACATTCCACCTGTGCTGGCTGGTACCTGTTTCAGAGTGAACTCTGTGTTCCTGCAAGAAGCTGTTATAAAAGGTTTTACAGCTTAGACAACTTCACACAGCACTAAAGCCCATCCTTCAGTGTTGAGATTGTGTCCTTAAAGACACAGAACATGGTGTAGGTTGGAGGGGGGTTTTACACAATGAATCTGAAAAAGTTGATTAAATAAAAACTCCTTGAGCAGCGCAATCCAGTAGTGAAGTCCACACATTGGATGGCAGCAATACAGAGGCAAACTAACACCAGAAAATGTTGTTTGGAATGGAGCACAGTGTGCCAGTATTGCTTAGTAACTGATTTACAGACTTGATCATGCTGTTGTCTACTAGCACAATCTCCTCCCCGTCTGTTATCATGAGCACAGAACTCAAAGGTGGGACACACTTGGTACAAGATATAGTACATGAGGCACCATACTGATCAGGAGTCAGCCATTGTCCTCTGGTGCTATTGGATAAACTGCCCAAGATACACAACGCAGATCTCAGCACAGTATGGGCTACCAGCACAGCCCTAATTTAGTTATGAGAACCGGCTTCACCATCAGGGTCACTATAATTACAGGACAAATCTCAACCATCTGTTCTATTTCTGAGTATGCTTGGAACCATTAAGGGATGGAAATCTGTTTTCTGATTTCATACGGCTTGTTTAGAGTCTTAGGCCCGGGCTACAGTGGTTCCACAACTGAAGCGATCTGTTTTTTAAAGGAATGCACCACTACAGCATCTGGTGTGGTCAGTTTCATTGATTACATTGGAGGCTAATTGATGCAGCAGCCTGTACGCAAATGGAACACTTCAGTTACGTGCCCAGTGAACATGTTCCAGGACGGGGTCACATGACATTGGATAAGCAGGAAATCAGCACAAGGACAACATTCAACCCTTGAGTCAAGCAGCTACAAAACGTGATTTTGTGTCCCTGGCTATTACCAAAATTCATAATTTTGTCTCATTCAGATCTAAGATCATGTAGACCTCTTCTTTATATGCTTTTGTTTACAGCATTGGTTTAAATGCATAAAGTAAGATCAATGACCTATTTTTTATTTCCATTTTCACCCTCAAACCATATCCAATCATATTGAACAACAAAATATTTAAAGGCACTTACCTTGAGATCTTTTTCACCACTGAAGATATATTCCACCTGTGCTGGCTGGTACCTATTTCAGAGTGAACTCTGTGTTCCTGCAAGAAGCTGTTATAAAAGGTTTTACAGATTAGATAACTTCACACAGCACTAAAGCCCATCCTTCAGTGTTACTAAGGCACAGGAGTGTAGCTCAACTAGATGTATCGCAGAGCAGTACAAAATATGACCGCCGCCCAGTCCAGCACATTTTTTCCACAAAAATAAGTCACGCTGAAAGGCATATATGATTCTAACTGTCTCACTGAATTGCATTATGCACAGTCAATTCTCACTGGTATCTGCTAGACAACAAGTACCAAAACGTAATTAGTTTATAGATTTCACATGTAAAATTCATTTTATACAACCCCATCCCCATCTTGCCTGTTCATAATTCTGAGAAATTCTTGAATTGTGTGCATGTGTGCGTGTACATGTTTATGTTTATGTGTGTGTGTGGGTTGGTGTGTGTGTGTGTGTGTGTGTGCGTGCATGTGCTTGTGTGTGTGCCTGTGTATGTGCCTGTGTGTGTGCATGTGCATGGGAAAATTGGCCATGCGGAAAAAAAAAAAAACAAAAAAAAAATCTGACTAAACCTACATGACCACTGCTTCGCTGCGCGGCGGTCATAATAAATAGGGATGCACTCTTTGACACAGGAGACCTGGGTTTGATTCCTACTCACTGCAGCATTTTTGAAAGTGGATTTCTCACAGCTAAACCAAGCTAGATAGATAGATACAGTGTATAAAGTTAGAAGGTTGGGCTTGTGGAACTATAGGCTACATGGTCCTTGCTTTAGATTGGGGGGCTGCAAAATTTACTACAAATAGGTAAGAGAGGTCTTATACGCATATTAGTTATCCACCTCTTTGTCTTATACACCATTACAGTGTTTCCCCTAGAATTTTTTCCAGCAGCGGTGCTGTTGATCGTAGGAAGCCCCCCCCCCCCCCCCCCCCAGAAAAGACAAAATTTTGAAAAAATGACTCCTTAAATGGTGACTTCTGGTGGATTTGTGAAAGAAATGGACAGATTGAGTTACAAATTATGACATACAGTAACCATCAACACAAGCATTTACAAAGCATGATTATTGCAGTACTACAGGATTATTCATGTTTTTCTTTCACCTTTTTCATTTACATTATTAGTATTAGCCATTGTACAACTGTACACTGTAGGCCACTGTACAAACTATTGCTATTTGGAATATACAATGCTGTGCATAAGTTAAGACATTTATATATAATAACATTTATTTATTTACATGATACATTAAAAAATAATTAATGTCCTATTTTCTTTTAATTAAGACATTAAGACAAAAGGCAAAATATGTTTTTTATTCCTCCCTTTAGTCAATTTCAGCATGGGTGTCTTAACTTTTACACAGCACTGTGTAAACTACATTAACTTCTCTTTCATGTCATTACACTGTATTGGTGCTGTGCAAGTCGAATTGAGTGCCTGTCACTTTAATGCCGTGACGGCCCATGACGCTTGCTTGATTCTCACGGTTTCTAAGTAGCGTTGTTGTGCTTGGTGCATAAGAATATGTGGATGAAATGAATTATGTTTCCCGTGTCATTTGGTAAAATAAATGGTCAAAAACTCGAAGAAAATCTATCTTGGATTATAGCAGATAAGTGTCTTGTATCATTTCATTTTGGTGAGCTCTACAGGAATTACAAACTATCTCAGATGTAGGCTAAATGGTTGCGTATCCTATTAGCCGCTACTCAAATTCAATTAAACCCACCAATAGGCTAGCTAGACCTTAGTTTCACAGCCTAGGTATGTTAGCAGCACAGGGCTTGAAAGCATTGCCTGTATCACAAACAAAAACGAAACAATGCGTGGAATTTATCTGGGAATAGGCTACTGAAGGTAGGGGCGAGCTATTTCGCTGGCGTGTTTAATTTGGTTCCTTGGTTAACATAGGCTACTGTAGCCTACGTTTTTTGCACAAAATTGCATCTGCTAATAAACTTAAACATAAACACAAACAAGCGTGATCTCCTGTGGAATCCCTGACTGCGCCTTCAACGTTAGCCTACTATTATTTGTTGACATCGAACCTGAATGAACGGCAGCTGTTCCTGAAGTTCACTTGCGTCTATTTTTATTTATTTTTTTTAATTAGGCAACTTTTTTGCAGTGGCGCTTGAATTCCAGCAGCGGCGCTGCGCCGCTGATGAATACATAGTAGGGGAAACACTGCATTAACAAGCATTAACAAGCTGCTTGTTAACACTTACAACTGTTAACAAATATGCTTGTAAGTAACTTAAAAGGCTGCTTATTAACACTTACAAGCTGCATGTTAACAGTTAGTTAATGTTATTAAAGGATAACAACAGTTAACTAACTGTTAGCAATGAATTGTTAACTGCTTATTATGCACTGTTAACGCCTAATAAGCACATGTTATTCTAAAGCGTTACCAATGAAGGAAAGTTAATGTAATCTAATGTTTGCTAAAACATTAACATACAGATTTTATGCAAACAACTAATATTTAATTAATGATTAAAAAACTATTAACTTGTGTCAAATAGATATGTTAGTAACAATTAACAAATATTAACAAAGGGTTAGGTAATAACTAGTTTGCTATTTATTATGGCACCTTATTATGGAGTGTTACCCCATGGCCTTTTGAAATTTTGATGTACAAATCCAATTTATTATTTTTAAACCCTGGCGGCTAAAGGGTTAACAATCATTTATAAACATATTTTAGATATAGGCTTATTATATGAACAAACCTTTTATAACTGTGTACAAATACTTTATTTATGAGAATTAACATAGGAGTAATGCTTTACAAATGATGAACAAGGCACGTTGCAATAGTTTGGAACAGGTTTATAATGGGGACAATATTTTATTTTTAAGTGGTTGTTTCATTATTTATTAAGTATAAATCATGTACTCACAAACATATTTTTTGGATAGGCTTGTTTACTATGAACAAACCATTTATAACCGTGTGAACAAATGCTTTACTGATGATAAATGATATATGAACAAGAAATTACTAATGATGAACAAACCATTAACTAATAAGTAACAAAGGCTTAACAAAATTAATTGTGTGTAGTTACTATAAAGTGTTACCCGATAAGGTAGTCATTGATATAGACATTTTCTTGCTTAATGTCTGAAATGTTATTATTTAAATTTATTGGGACATTTGTTTGGCTGAATTATGGATGTTTTGCAATTACTTCGTTTTTTTGTTTGTGCTTAGCATGGAGCGTACCAGCCAGAGGTGATGTAGGCCTCATTGTATATGGCGCCGGTGTATGCACCCCAGGGTAGATGTGATGGAGCTTGGTTAAAAACACTTCTTTGACCACACTCTTCATTTACAAATAGCTTTAAAACAGTTCTTTCATTGAGACCTTGTTTGTGGACTAATTTACAACAACTTTTCATTCATCTGTATGAACCAATAAATGATCTTTTTGCCATCATGACGGTCATCAAGCCCTGTCTGTCATCCTTTGCTACCCTAAATATTAAGGATCAGGTGTGCCCGTGGGCGGGGCAACCACTCAACAGCTGATCGGCTACTCCGGCGCGTAGGTGTAGACGGCATATTGGGAGTTTCTCGCGCATCTCGAGGCCTCTTCCTTTGATTCCACACTGGAACATGCAACAGGCACACAGCACATTCCACGCATCCCAACACGACTGATTACTGACACTCTCCTAGCTGACTAAGCACTCATTACTTTGATCCGATCAATATCGATTGTTAAATAAATCCGACTTTGCATTGCACATTGCACGTCTCGGTCCCCCTTTATTGTTTTGGCTTCCCTAGGCAGAACTCAAAGGTGGGACACACTTGGTACAAGATAGAGTACATGAGGCACCATACTGATCAGGAGTCAGCCATTGTCCTCTGGTGCTATTGGATAAACTGCCCAAGACACACAACACTGACCTGAGCACAGTATGGGCTACCAGCAAAGCCATAATTTAGTTATAAGAACCAGCTTCACCATCAGGGTCACTATAATTACAGGACAAATCTCAACCATCTGTTCTATTTCTGAGTATGCTTGGAACCATTAAGAGATGGAAATCTGTTAGATGTCATATGGCTTGTTTAGAGTCTTAGGCCCGGGCTACAGTGGTTCCACAACTGAAGCGATCCGTTGATAAAAATAGCTTTAGGAAACTGGTCTATTTTTTTTTTTTTTTTTTAAGGAATGCACCACTACAGCATCTGGTGTAGTCAGTTTCATTGATTACATTGGAGGCTAATTGTTGCAGTAGCCACGACGCAAACAGAGCACTTAAGTTACGTGCCCGGTGAGCATGTTCCAGTACGGGGTCACATGACATTGGATAAGCAGGAAATCAGCCCAATGAAAACATTCAACCCTTGAGTCAAGCAGCTACAAAACATGATTTTGTGTCCCTGGCTATTACCAAAATTCATAATTTTGTCTCATTCAGATCTAAGATCACGTAGACCTCTTCTTTATATGCTTTTGTTTACAGCATTGGTTTAAATGCATAAAGTAAGATAAAGGACCTATTTTTTATTTCCATTTTCACCCTCACCCATATCCAATCATATTGAACAACAAAATATTTAAAGGCACTTACCTTGAGATCTTTTTGACCACCGAAGATATATTCTACCTGTACTGGCTGATACCTGTTTCAGAGTGAACTTTGTGTTCCTGCAAGAGGCTGTTATAAAGGGTTTTACAGCTTAGATAACACACAGCACTAGAGCCCATCCTTCAGTGTTGAGGTTGTTTCCTTAAAGACACAGTACATGGCGTAGAAGGGGGGATTTTACACAATTAACCTGAAAAAGTTGATTAATCGAAAATTCCTCAGTACAATCCAGCAGTGAAGTCCAAACATGGTATGGTAGCAATACAGAGACAAACAAATCCAAACCACAGATGATGGATGCTGTGTTCAGTAACCAGGGCCAACTTGTCTTCATAAACCCAATCGGTTCTAGGCAAGGTCAGTCAGGGTCAGTTCATTTATAAAGCACAATTCTTACACACTGGTGGTTCTGTCTAGTCTTGGCCAACATGGGTTTCCAGTCTTCTTATAATACAGGTGTCAGCAGCAGCACTAACACATGCTCTCTCTGAGTGAAAAGTGGCTGAGTAGTTTCATCAGAGTGAACATCCATGGGAGTGACTGCTGGCTCCATGAGCCAGTTAGCACGTTAGCAGGTAGCGGCCGTGTTCATGAGTTAGCAGCCATGTTGGAGATCTCTCAGTAGAGTAGTTTCATCAGAGTGGACCTCCATGGGAGTGACTGCTGGGAGATGGGCTCCATGGGTCAGTTAGCACGTTAGCAGGTAGCCACCATGTTCATGAGTTAGCAGCCATGTTGGAGACCTGTCAGTGGAGTAGTTTCATCAGAGTGGACCTCCATGGGAGTGACTGCTGGCTCCATGAGCATGTTAGCAGGTAGCCACTGTGTTCATGAGTTAGCAGCCATGTTGGAGACCTCTGGGGGGAGCATCAGTGTTTGACCCCCCATCCAGGACCAGCAGAGAGAGCTGAGGGACCTGACTGGGTTTGGACCACTCTGTTATTCATGTGATGTTGTTGGTGAGAGGTTTGGACCACTCTGTTGCATGTTACATGTGATGCATATTGTGAATGATATTAGTGAGATCCTCCTTCTCCACGCAAATGCTACTTTCTTGTTCTTTTTTTTAAAGTATATTTTGTTGGCCTTTTATGCCTTTAATTGACAGGATAGTAGGGAATGACAGGAAGTGAGTGGGAGAGAGAGTCGGAGTGGGATCCGGAAAGGACCACGGGGCAGGAATCGAACCCAGATCACAGCGTATGGTGCAGGTGCCCCAGCCAGTTGCGCCACGGCTGGGGCCATACTTTCTTGTTCTAATGTGTATTTTCTTCTCTTCACATTGTTTTGTGGTTGGTCAAGAAGGTGCAAAGTTGAAGAATCGATGAGCAAAATAACCGTAATGAAACACGTGTGATACGTGTGTGGAGACGTGTGATACACATGATGAGTGATGCTGCTGAGATCCTCTCCAAAATAATTGTAATAAAACACCCCTGTGACCCCACAAATCATCTCTCTGTGTGAGTGAGTTATCAGGGCGTATCTGTGACCCCACAATCTCTGTGTGAGTGAGTTATCAGGGCGTATCTGTGACCCCACAATCTCTGTGTGAGTGAGTTATCAGGGTCGTAACTGTGACCCCACAATCCTCTCTCTGTGTGAGTGAGTTATCAGGGCATATCTGTGACCCCAAAATCCTCTCTCTGTGTGAGTGAGTTATCAGGGCGTATCTGTGACCCCACAATCTCTGTTTGAATGAGTTATCAGGGCGTATCTGTGACCCCACAATCCTCTCTCTGTGTGAGTGAGTTATCAGGGCGTAACTGTGACCCCACAATCATCTCTCTGTGTAAGTGAGTTATCAGGGCGTATCTGTGACCCCACAAATCCTCTCTCTGTGTGAGTGAGTTATCAGGGCGTATCTGTGACCCCACAATCCTCTCTCTGTGTGAGTGAGTTATCAGGGCGTATCTGTGACCCCACAATCTCTGTGTGAGTGAGTTATCAGGGCGTAACTGTGACCCCACAATCCTCTCTCTGTGTGAGTGAGTTATCAGGGCGTAACTGTGACCCCACAATCATCTCTCTGTGTAAGTGAGTTATCAGGGCGTATCTGTGACCCCACAAATCCTCTCTCTGTGTGAGTGAGTTATCAGGGCGTATCTGTGACCCCACAATCCTCTCTCTGTGTAAGTGAGTTATCAGGGCGTAACTGTGACCCCACAAATCCTCTTATCAGGGCGTAACTGTGACCCCACAAATCTTCTCTCTGTGTGAGTGAGTTATCAGGGCGTAACTGTGACCCCACAAATCCTCTTATCAGGGCGTAACTGTGACCCCACAAATCTTCTCTCTGTGTGAGTGAGTTATCAGGGCGTATCTGTGACCCCAAAATCCTCTCTCTGTGGGTTATAAAGGTGCATCTGTGAAAATGACCCAGTATTTTTTAGAGTGCAGCGCTCAGGAGAAAATGAGCATTATGAACATACAGTATATGTTTAATGTGTGTATCCTTTCACCTTGACCACCTGCATTTCCATTCTTTGGGATAATAAAGTTGACTTTGACTTTGACACAGATATGCCCTTATAACCCATTCAGACAGAGAGAGGATTTTGGGTGGTTAGTTTCTCTCAGGCTTCACTGAGATAGAACAGTGATAAACAGGGAGAGCTGAGACACACACACACACACACACACACACACACACACACACACACACACACACACACACACACACACACACACACACATATACACACACGCACACAAACACACACACACATATATATATATATATATACACACACACAAACACACACTCTCTCTCTCTTACCAGGAGGATGTGATTGTGCTGTTAACTGGTGGCTCCGTTCTCTCAGAGAATGACCACCATCAGTATCTGCAGAATGACCACCATCAGTATCTGCAGAATGACCACCATCAGTATCTGCAGAATGACCATCATCAGTATCTGCTCCTGCAGAATGACCACCATCAGTATCTGCAGAATGACCACCATCAGTATCTGCAGAATGACCATCATCAGTATCTGCTCCTGCAGAATGACCACCATCAGTATCTGCAGAATGACCACCATCAGTATCTGCAGAATGACCATCATCAGTATCTGCTCCTGCAGAATGACCACCATCAGTATCTGCAGAATGACCATCATCAGTATCTGCAGAATGACCACCATCAGTATCTGCAGAATGACCACCATCAGTATCTGCAGAATGACCATCATCAGTATCTGCAGAATGACCACCATCAGTATCTGCAGAATGACCAACATCAGTATCTGCAGAATGACCATCATCAGTATCTGCTCCTGCAGAATGACCACCATCAGTATCTGCAGAATGACCACCATCAGTATCTGCTCCTGCAGAATGACCACCATCAGTATCTGCAGAATGACCACCATCAGTATCTGCAGAATGACCACCATCAGTATCTGCAGAATGACCACCATCAGTCTCTGTTGAATGACCACCATCTGTATCTGCAGAATGACCATCATCAGTATCTGCAGAATGACCATCATCAGTCTCTGCAGAATGACCACCATCTGTATCTGCAGAATGACCATCATCAGTATCTGCAGAATGACCACCATCAGTATCTGCAGAATGACCATCATCAGTATCTGCAGAATGACCACCATCACCACCATCAGTATCTGCAGAATGACCACCATCAGTCCATCATCAGTATCTGCAGAATGACCATCATCAGTATCTGCAGAATGACCATCATCAGTCTCTGCAGAATGACCATCATCAGTCTCTGCAGAATGTCAGTCTCTGCAGAATGACCACCATCAGTCTCTGCAGAATGACCATCATCAGTATCTGCAGAATGACCACCATCAGTCTCTGCAGAATGACCATCATCAGTCTCTGCTCCTGCAGAAGACATGCCAGGCGGATGTTCACTGTCTATTGCCCTGCAAGCACCGAGGCATGGGAGGTGTCCAGTAGATCCACAGAGGAGCAGATGCCCCTACAGTGGACACTACACGCCCCCATCCCAGGAGGAGTAAATGCCCCTGCAGTGGACACTAAATGCCCCCATCCCAGGAGGAGTAAATGCCCCTGCAGTGGACAGTACATGCCCCCATCCACAGAGGAGTAGATGCCCCTGCAGTGGACACTACACGCCCCCATCCCAGGAGTAAATGCCCCTGCAGTGGACACTACACGCCCCCATCCCAGGAGGAGTAAATGCCCCTGCAGTGGACACTACACGCCCCCATCCCAGGAGTAGATGCCCCTGCAGAGGGAGGGGGAGTGCTAGAAAATCCATTTCAATGCAGTAGATCCCTTAACGTTTTTCCGTAACTAAGGAAACCATTTAAGGTATTCTGTGCAACACCCTTAAATAAATCCCTTATGCCTTAATTACGCCTTAAGGGTCAGCCTTAAGGGGAAGGTGTTTTGTGCAACCGGCCCCAGAGCACTGTTTACCCTCACCACACCTAACGGTGCAGCGTTCCGAACATTTTGTAATCAAATACTCCGGTATGGTGGTATATTAACAATTCATATAATAACCAAAATATACACCAGTATTCGGTGTGAACCGGTTTACCGCCCAGCACTATGTTCAACCCAATAATTGTGAAGGAACCATATAAATCATGTGTTTGTAGCCTAGGCTGTCAGCCTACCTGTTTCCCTCCATTGCTTCCTGTAGCCTAAAGTCCATACTGAAGTCCAGAAGTTTATGTCCAAAATAATGATGATTCAGCATTGCAGTGTTTATATGAATATTAATGACTATACCAACGCTCCAGATGAGAGCTGCAGCTGCACACTACTGAATGGAATATGGAGGACCAAAGATGACAGCCCTACTGAAAAAAACAGCCTGACCAGCTAAAGGTGGTTTGCTGGTTGACCAGCTTGTTGACCAGCTTGTTTGACCACCCTATGATGGTTGACCAGCTAGACCAGCAAATCTCTTGTGAAAACATACCTTCAGCTGGTTTACCCACCTAACGATGGTAATTCAGCTGGTTTTGCTTGTCGTACCACCTCAAGCTGGTCATTTTAGCTGGTGTTGCTGGTCTACACTGCTGGTTTAACTGGCCGTGCCAGCTTATGTTGGTCAAACCAGCATGACCATCTTACACCAACAATGTCAAGCTTGGCATGCTGGTCACCAGCATGACCAACTTGCACCAGCTGTATCCCACACGACAGGCTGGTCAAACCAGCATGACCAGCTTCCTCAGATGGTCACGCCAGCATATCCAGCTGGTGGTCCAACCAGCTACACCAGCAAAGACCAGCAAGAGCTGGAAGAAAACCAGCAAAGACCAGCTTAAACCAGCTAAAACCAGCTACCAGCATAAGCTGGTTTCTAGCTGTTTTTTTTAGCAGGGAGGATAAATAAATAAATACATGCAGAAATAAATTAGATATGTAGGCTACAAATAAATAGATGAATGTGCAGATTGGTCATGAAACTAATACAATCAATGATGTATTTCTTCATTTTTTCTGTATTTCTTAATTTATTTATTTCTGTCTTTCTATTTATTAACGTAGGCTATATATTTCCACATTGCTTGATTATTCTATTTTTTAGTCCATGTAATTTTGCGTTCATTCTTTATGCTATATTGGACGTGAAATGGAATTTGAAAAACAAGTGGTACGTGACTTTTTGAAGTTCTATAATTTTCACTTGCTAAGTGAAAATTGAAAAGTGAAAAGGTCATATTTTGACCTATTCCAGGGATTGCAAAGACAATGTTGAATTAATGAATGGATTATGTTCACAATCACAAACTCAAGCGAGGAGTAGGCTAGGCTTTCTCATGATGTTCAGTTGGAACTTGACGTTTCGTCAGCAAACATAATGGCCAACCCCGAGCGCATTCAAACTTCTGTAGACTGCTCCAACCCGATGAAAATATATGACCGGCAGGCGACCAAAGGACCCAATGCTTCATAAAATCTGGTTCAGAGCTTTTAGGCAGCCTACTGTCCAAATAACGCTGTTAGATAGATAGATAGATAGATAGATAGATAGATAGATAGATACTTTATTGATCTCCAGGGGAAATTCAAGGTCTCAGTAGCATACAGACAACACACACACATTCACTAACAGCAGAAAAAAGCAATTTAAAGTATATAATATAAAAACACAACTAAGCAATAAGGACAGTAGAAGAGAAAGAATATACTAAATACTGTATACTAAAATACAAATTATACTAACTAACACTTAATCTAAATCAATTCTAAAAACAGTTAGAGGGGGCTTCACTGGGCCAGAGCCGTAGAGACAAATCACTCTGCACTGGGCACATACTGAAGCGCTCGGTTAGCGACATGTAAAACAATTTTAGAAGACTGCACTCTATTTCTTTCGAACATATGCGCATAGGCTATGTGTTGCGAACGGAACGCTCGAATTACATTTATTTTTCTTTATTGTATTTTGCATTTCACATTATCCGTTAAGTCAGCATTATCTTTGTAGCCTAGTAGAGGACGCAGTAGTGAGAGAAAACATCCATTGAGGCGGTAAATAGACAAAAACTTGAAGCTTGAGGTTGAAGCTATTTGAGGAAAGACACTGTCACAAACCAAAGTAAAGAGTATGTTTCAGTAATGTGGGAAAAGGGACAAATAATGGCCCTTTTTAAAGTAAAAACACACTATTGTTATCACACACAAACCAATGTGACAATGTTATGAACTCAATAGTGATTTCAGTCAAAACTTAGGCTACATGTTGTGTTACTCTGTTTTGTGCTCAGAGATTGGCAGACGTGCGGGTGATGTGTGGTAGGGTTCAGAGAGAAGAGTTGCGACACTCTTTGATGTCGCCGCTATGGTCGTCACGTGGTTCATGTAAGCCCCAATAGTTCCTAAACATACGCTGGCTGTCATGTTCTTCTATGGGACAGACAGCAGCGATTGCGTTATTGAACGGTAATTACAAAATAAAACACACACCCAAGTACTTTGTCAGCTATTATTGCATTTTTGGAGGAAAAAGCTTAGTGTTTTGTGCTCAGAGATTGTCAGACATGGGGGTGATGTGTGGTAGGGTTAAAACGTAACTCTCGCCAAAATGCATCCTAGGGTGTTTTTGTGAACGTACCCGAGTCAAACTTTCGTTTAAAAGCATAATTACCACTTTTTAAGCATGTGTTATATGTTTTTTAAAGAACTAAACGGTACCAAAAAGCTTTTCCACACTGGGAACATTTATAACGCTTTTCTCCAATGTGTATCACCATGTGACAATCCAGATATTTGGCATTTGCAAATGCTTTTTCACACTGGTCACATTTGTGATGTTTTTTGTCGGTGTAAGATTTAAGGATTTAATAAGGCCTGTGATTAGTGCAAAAGCTTTTCCACAATGGATACATTTATGAGGTTTCTCTGTAGTGTGTAGGCTACAGACATGTGGGAGTGGATATGTGAACTTTGTGGTCTTGTGGTCTACAGCAGTCCACCAGCACCACCATTGGTCCGACATCCCATTAGTCCGAAAATGAACCATTGAGGCATATTGTGTGCGTGCGTCTCCTCCTCATGTAATTTGGAATGTGCTAATTTAGGTTTCGTCATAGGACAGTTTTTAGACTGAAACACGTTAGTGATATAACCCCGCACCCAGGGCGATTTGAAGCCACTGCAGAGGGCGTGGTTTCCTTCGGGATTTGAATATTTTCTAAATATTTAGCTTTACACTTGGCGACACATTTAGATTTAGATTTAACATTTAGATATAAAATTAAGATTTAGATATAACATTTAGAAATACATTTAAGATGTAGATATATCATTTATATTTAACATTTAACATTAAGATATAAAATTAAGATTTACATATAACATTTAGAAATAAATGTAAGATTTAGATTTAGATATAACATTTAGATTTAACATTTAACATGTATTTTTTACATTTCAACATATTGTTGACAATTACAGAGAACCTGTTATTTTACATGAATTTTTGTCTCAAATGCACTAAATGTCAAGAAAGTGAGCTAAATGTTGAAAATGTATCAACTAAAAAATTGTAACCGAATTTTTACATTCAACAGTTTACATTTACATTTTTACATTCGACATTACACCCCATATACTTCCCAGGAGATAATCCAGCTCTTCTTCCTCCTCTTCTTCTTCACTCTAACCTCCGCTGTTGCCTGTAGTGTTTCAGTGTTAGTAACGTTGGACTCGGCGACGAGTAGTGGTGAAAGTACTAACCATATTCCTCCTCTTCTTCTTCACTCTAACCTCCGCTGTTGCCTGTAGTGTTTCAGTGTTAGTAACGTTGGACTCGGCGACGAGTAGTGGTGAAAGTACTAACCATATTCCTCCTCTTTTTCTTCACTCTAACCTCCGCTGTTGCCTGTAGTGTTTCAGCTACATCAGCTCAGCTGATCAACAGGCCGTGGTTCAGTGACGTTACAGCCAGAACTATACGGAAGTCTGAGATCCATGCTCACAACGGACCATATGATCTCTTGCAAATGTTCTATAGCCTACAAGAGCAAAACAAAAACAATAACATTTATTTCAAGATATTTTCTAATTTTTCAGGTAAATACGATAACATTAACCGTAACATTACTACATAACTTAATGTGCATGTAGCAGTAACTTTACAAGGGCTACATTTGCGTTCCTCCTACTCTATAAGATCAAGAAATCGGCCACTGCAATTGAGTCTAAATATGCAACCTACCTCAAGTAACTTAAGTAACTAAATTAAACTCTGCACATGCACGGAGATAAACTGCTGTTTAGGTTGCACAAAATGTGAAAAAGTGTTCATCCCGGCAAACTTTTGTATTTTTGAACCAACGCTGCCCGTGGAGTACCCAAATGGAAATCCAGACCCTGGAAGTCTAGAAAGTTTACTTTTTTTCATGCATTATATCCTACACCAAACCATCCTTAATTTCTGGGTAATATGATGAATTTTCTTATGGGAATCTAAATATTGGTCTTTACCCTCTCTAAAATATACCCAAAACCCCAGACACCGGATCTCAAAGATGATTTATTGTAGGTGAACTTCAGAGGTCAATACATGGGGATGGGCGGAGTTACAGTGTACTGCAGCCAGCCACCAGGGGGCTCAGGACTTCAACTGGATTTAAATTTAACGGACGATGCCGTGTCCAGTTCTATATTTACAGTCAGTGGTTAGAATGTGGGTTTTAAGATCGGACTTCCGTGCAAAGGCTTTTCCACACTGGTCACGTTCATGAGGCTTCTCTCCAGTGTGAACTAGCATGTGGGAGTTAAGATGTGCAATTCGTGCAAAAGCTCTACCACACTGAATACATTTATGAAGCTTCTCACCAGTGTGAATAAGCATGTGGGAATGAATGTGCACTTTGAGAAAAAGCTTTTCCACACTGTATATGTTATCGGCCTCAGACCTCATTCCTCAGGGGAATCTGGGCAGGTACAAGGCCACAGGCTGGGTTGGAAAGAAGTGGAGATACAGAAATGATGTCTTTCTCAAGCGCTGGACGTTTATTTCTGAGCGCTCGAACTACCGTCTCCACGGCAACCCACTACAGTAAAGCAGTGCAACATCGCCATCTACTGGCATGAAGTGAAATACATGGAGATGTAGATAAAAAACGTGAAAAGAATGTCCATCCCTGCAAACTTTTGCATTCTGGAACCAATGCAGAAACTCCCTTGGAGAACTCCGTGGACCTCGGTGAATGGAATTCCTCGTGGTTGGCGACCAAACACACAACTACGCATTACTGCCCCCTCTTGGTATGGAGTTTCACTGCAGAAACATGGATGGATAGTCCAGCGGCAACATTCTAATTGTATACAGTCTATGATGTAGAAGTATAGATAGATAGATTTCAAATAAACACCGGAGATGTTGAATTCCTAGTGCTATAGCTATTGTACTTCACACAGCGGCCAATGAACAAGCAGGTCTATTTACAGTCAAAAACAAAATCACTAACAAAAACATCACTAACAGGGGGGTTTTCCAAGTACGTGGTTTAGTGACAAATTAACTCAAAGTGGTAAACCTCCTACAACAAGAGCCCTATGACATTGTTTTTAGGAGAATGAAGCCATACAGCTGTTCTATTAGGAGGTTTACCATTTATTCTGAGTTAACTTGTTTGTCACTAAACCACATACTTGAAATACCCATCAGAACAGCCTTCAAGAGCATTTCATGGGCTTCATTGAATTAGGCCCATGAAACCTCTAGATACAGCGGGGAAAATAAGTATTGAACACGTCAACATTTTTTTCAGTAAGTATACTTCCAATGAGGCTATTTGCATGAAATTTTCACCAGACATTAGTATTAACTCAGATAATCCACCCATATAAAAAAATCCAAACATTAAAGTCCATAGGTAGAGTTATGTGCAATAAAGTGGAATGACACGCCTGCTGAAATTTCTTAAATACTTTGTGGAAAAGCCTTTATTCGTAATGACAGCTTCAAGGTATTTCCTGTATGATGAAACTAATCAGTCAGAGTATTCTGGTGTGAGTTTGGCCCATTCTTTTAAACAGATAGTCCTTTAATATTGAAGATTTCAGGGGTCCCTCTTGTAAATCCTGATCTTTAGTTAACTTCCAAAACTGTTCAATTGAATTGAAGTCAGGGCCTTGATTTCCTTTCTCTGAAACCAATTGAGAGTTTCCTTTGCTGAATGGTTAGGATCATTGTCCTGCTGGAAGGTCTAGCCATGTCTCATCCTCATCATCCTGGTGGATGTAAAGATTCTCCCAGAAAAAAATGACTCCATTCATCATTCCTTCAACTGTATGAAGTCTGCTAGTACCATGAGATGAAAAACAGCCCACACCATGATGCCACCACCTCCAAACCTCACTGTTGGTAGGGTATTTTTAGGGTGATGCACAGTGCCATTTCTCCTCCAAATATGGTGTGTAGTATGACATCCGAAAAGTTACATTTTTAACCAAAATACATTCTCTCAGTATTGCATAGGATTGTCCAAATGTTGTGTAGCAAACTTTCAACGAGGTTTGACATGTTTTTCTTCAGCAAAAGAGTCATGCGGGATGAGCGTGCGTAGAGGCCATGGTGGTGGAGTGCATTACCTATGATTTTCTCTGTAAAAATTGTACCTGCTGCCTCCAAGTCTTTCTGGAGCTTTCTCTGAGTGGTCCTTGGATCTTCGGCTACACTTCTGACTATCCTTCTGACTTCCTGGTCAGAAATCTTGCAAGGAGATCCTGTGCATGGCCAGTTGATGATGCATTGATGTTCCTTCCACTTGCAGATAATGGCTCCAATACTGCTTGCTGGATGATTCAGAAGTTTTGAAGTGCATCTGTAACCAGTTCCATTGATATGTTTTGCAACAATAAGGTTGCAAAGGTCTTGGGAGGGCTCTTTGCTTTTGCCCATCATGAAATGTTTCTTGTGTGACACCTTGGTAACAAAAAACCTTTTTATAGCCCACCAGTATGTACTAACCCAGTTTATATCAATTTGCACAGATAGGAGGGATAATTTCTCTAAATACTTATAGATTCCAGTTTGTTCCTTGCCATTCCTTGCCTTTGTGTACTGCTTTTTCTTAGTGTGTTCAATACTTTTTCCCTGTGCCATTCCACTTTTTTACTCATAACTCTACTTTTAGACATTAATGTTTGGATTTTTATATATGTGTGGATTACCTAAGTTAATACTAATGTCTGGTGAAAATTTCATGCGAATAGCCTCACTGGAAGTATACTTACTGAAAAAAATGTTGACGTGTTCAATACTTATTTTCCCCGCTATATATTTATTCAACAAAATGATGCACACATGAGGATAAATCAGAAAACATATGATGTAATTAAATAAAACATGCAGAGACATGAAAACAAGTACATTTCCTGCATATTTACACAGATATAAACAAACATAAATAAGATCCCTTTTCCAAACCCTCTTCCCTCTTCACATGGGAAACAAACCTTCTTACAACTTATTCAGGGTTACATGAAAATGCATGTTAGTAAATAATCTTATCATTTTTCCACAGAGTAATCGTGTCTTTATTTCCTCTGCTTCATTAGCTGGCAGGTTTACCACATAAACAAAGTGTTCACACTATAAGAACCAGAGAACCGGAGTGTTCACACTATAAGAACCAGAGGACCGGAGTGTTCACACTATAAGAACCAGAGAACCGGAGTGTTCACACTATAAGAACCAGAGGACCGGAGTGTTCACACTATAAGAACCAGAGAACCGGAGTGTTCACACTATAAGAACCGGAGTGGTCACACTATAAGAACCGGAGTGTTCACACTATAAGAACCGGAGTGTTCACACTATAAGAACCGGAGTGTTCACACTATAAGAACCGGAGTGTTCACACTATAAGAATCGGAGTGTTCACACTATAAGAATCGGAGAACCGGAGTGGTCACACTATAAGAACCGGAGTGTTCACACTATAAGAACCGGAGTGGTCACACTATAAGAACCGGAGTGTTCACACTATAAGAATCGGAGTGTTCACACTATAAGAATCGGAGAACCGGAGTGGTCACACTATAAGAACCGGAGTGTTCACACTATAAGAACCGGAGTGTTCACACTATAAGAATCGGAGTGTTCACACTATAAGAATCGGAGAACCGGAGTGGTCACACTATAAGAACCGGAGTGGTCACACTATAAGAACCGGAGTGGTCACACTATAAGAACCGGAGTGTTCACACTATAAGAACCGGAGTGTTCACACTATAAGAACCGGAGTGGTCACACTATAAGACTTGCCACTTGAGTGAAGGGCTCAGTCATGAGGCTGGTCTCTAGTGTGAATCAGCTTATGGATATTAAGATATGAAATCTGTGGGAAAACCTTGCCACACTGGTCACATGTAAGAAGCTTCTCTTCAGTTTGTGTTTGCATATCACATCATATGAAATGATTAAAAAAACTTTTCCACACTGAATCAATACATGTATGATGCTTCTCTCTGGTGTGTATTGAATACAAGTTGAAAACAGAATACTTCTAGATTTGTCTATTCATTTGTGTATTCTGAACGTATGAGAGTTAAGCTTTGAAATAAGTGAAAAGTGCAATCCTCACTGGCCACATGTATGAGGATTCTTAGCAGTGTGCACACGTCTATATTTTAAGAAATTACTTTTTTGAAAAAGTTTTCCTACACTGGGCACATTTATGAGGCTTTGCTCCAGTGTGTACAAGCATGACTTCCAAGAGTTGACATTTTTGAAAAAGCTTTTCCACACTGGGCACATTCATGAGGCTTCCCTTGAGACTGTATCAACATATGGGATTTAAGATATGAAATCATATTGTTGGGGTCAGATGACGTCTGTGTTGGGCACTTGTGTGGTTACTCACGGTATAATGGGTCACATGGTGTTGGTGGCGGCAAGAATCATAATATCACCTGCTCACTTGCTAAGTGTTTTGTGAATGAACAGAGAGGGGGTGATGGGGGAAGCCTTACTTTTTGCTGACCACATTTGATAGCTGTTGAAAGGAATTATTGCTGTTGTGGACTACATGAAACTTGTGGATTTTATTACTGGATTTATTGACGTTTGAATTGGTACTAGACATTGAACTGTGTTGGATATTCTGAAGATGCCGATTTTACTTCAATAAAGGAACTTAACTTTCTTGGAAGCTACTGGAAATTATTGGACAGCGCGTCGGGCAAGTTAGTCTCCCCTACTCAGCCTCTCGGTGACCAAAGCTTTGAGTCGCCCACACATATAAAATCCTTTTCCACACCAGGCACATTTATGAGGCTTCCCTTGAGAGTGTATCAACATATGGGATTTAAGATATGAAATCATATAAAATCCTTTCTCACACCGGGCACATTTATGAGGCATCTCTCCAGGGTGTGTCATCTATGGGATACCAGAGCTGATCTATGTGAAAAACGTTTTCCACACTGAGCACATTTATAAGACCTCTCTCCAGTGTGTACAAGCATGGATTTTGAGTTATGAGATTTCTGAAAACCCTTTCCCACATTCGATATATTTATGAGGATTAGTGTGACTAAGCATATGGTAATTCAGCTCCCAACTTTGATAGATTTATGAGGTTTAGTGTGACTAAGCATATGGTAATTCAGCTCCCAACTTTGATATATTTATGAGGTTTAGTGTGACTAAGCATATTCAGCTCCCACATTCGATATATTTATGAGGTGTAGTGTGACTAAGCATATGGTAATTCAGCTCCCAACTTTGAATACAAGTTTTTCCACATTTATCTTAATGATTATCTTGACAAGATGCAGCAATTTCTTTTAATGGATACAAGATGCAACACACATTGTAAAACACTAAACATGTCCACTGTTTTCTGGAATTGATTTGTTTGACATTATGGTGGTAATGAATTTCCAAATGTATGGACAAGCAAAATGTTACTGTTTATGTGTGTATGTAGGTAGCTAGACATCATAGTAATGCAGAAACCTGCAAAAAATGGCTGGAGTTCTGAGGGTTAAATTAAGAGGTGGAGCGATTGTTTTTCAAAAAATCTTTCTCCTTCAACAGTTCATATGTAATCTTTAACCTATTTTCAATTAGATATAGGGTTAACATGATTTGTAAATCATAACATCTGATATTAGATATGATGTATTTTAGAAATGCATATGTGATTGGAAGCCAATAAAGGTAGTTAGACACCATAGTATTACAAGAAATGTCTGAAGTTTCCACTCACTGTCAATTACATGTGCAGTACCCTAACACCAAGGAAAATGATTTGTCCTTTTTTGGTCATTCAAACATGTAGATTTTCATTCACATAATTACTAGGTTGTTGCCTTTTCTAACCAGTAGGTGGCAGTCCAGGATATATAAGAATAATAAGAAATAGAACGTTGAGTAGAAAAAGACATAATTGAACAGTAGGAAAAACGGGGAGAAAGAGACACTACGCCCATAACATTTTAAAGAATGAACGTTTGCAAGTTAAAACGGTAGGTAAGTCAGTAGGCCTACATCGATGTTTGGTGGCTATAAATCTGTCAGGGATTTGACAGGCTAGAAGTTTGCGATTTATAAGGCTACCGCAACAAATATTTAGCTGTAAGACAGTAGCCTACGATGTTTTGGTGGCTAGCTGGGTAGTTCTGTATTTC